>NW_011490478.1:11408-12749 GCF_000754665.1 Bison bison bison | reverse complement strand
CATTCATTCAGAGTGTTGTAGGGAGCAGTGGATAAGCCCTAAAGTGATAGCAACAGGCCTCCCCAAACTGTAGCCAGGCCCAGTTACCCTTTGCTCCTTGGGATCACGGCTTCGATTTGCATCCTTCTACCCCCTCAGGAAAAGTAACATTGAAGGGATGTTGTAAACTTCCAACTTGAGTGTTTGGGGGTCACGGTGTGGAGAAGTAAGTACCAGAGGTCCAGTTCTGTCCTTCTAATTTTCTCAGTGCTCCAAGAGCACAGGGCTTCTGAGCAGCCTTGCTTTTATCATTGTGGACACTGAAAACTCTCTGATCCTGTGGCCCCATCCAGGTCCCTGCCCTGAGAGACTTGAACAAACTTGAGCACAGCTTCTGGAAGCCTAGGGCCAGGTCTCTGGGACAGCCCAGTCTCCCCTTGAATTCCTATCTAGAAAAGCTTGGAAGCTGCCAAAAGAATTCATTCTTTGTTCCAGCTAACACCCCGAAGATTGGCCCCTGACCTCCCTTTCCGAAATCAAGAAAAGATGTTAGGACTTCCCTGGCAGTCCATGGTTGACTCTGCCCTTCCATTGCAGTGGGTGCAGTTCGATCCCTGTTTGGGAAACTAAGATCCCACATGCTGCACTTTGTAGCCAAAAAAAAAAAAAAAAAGATGGATATGTATCTCCTGCATCTGCATCACAGAGGTATCTTTCTCAAGGACCTGAATGCCATTCCTTTGAAATGTAAGCATCAGGAAGGATAGACCCTCTGTCAGTTTCTCTGGAAGTATGGAAGCAGAACTTTGATAAATGTCAGTTAGCAGACACAGAAGCCTAATCAGTAACAGTGACCAACCCTCTTACTCGCCTTTTGTTATTTTTCACTTCCTTGACTTAGCTTGTGCCCTCCTCCCCACCACTCCCACATTCCCCCTTTAAAACACCCACTTTCATAGTCTAACAAGAAAAGAGGATTTGTGCTTCAAGGAAAAATAAATTCTGGGAAAATGACTGGGGAAAAAAAAAACACACCCACTTTCTGAGCAAATTAGGAATTGAGCTTAGCTCTTTCCCCTACTGCAGTACTTGTTGAATAGTGTTTTTACTGCTTTAACTAATGTCCACTTCAACCCAAGTTCTAAATTGTTAAAGATGTGAAGACAGAAGACGAAAGCAAAGAAGAATCAAGAGAAGTATTCCTACAGCACTCCTCTATCACACACACACACACACCCCATCTTGCAAAGCAGTCTGGTAGCTTCCAGCCCCAGGCCTAACTTGACCACCCTGACCATCCCCCAATATCACATCAGAAAAGTCTATCCCCCACCCTCACTCCCCATCTATCACAACATGGGG
>NW_011490478.1:9080-10490 GCF_000754665.1 Bison bison bison | reverse complement strand
TAGATCTCCTTGCAGTCCAAGGGTCTCTCAAGAGTCTTCTCCAACACCACAGCTCAAAAGCATCAATTCTCTGGCACTCGGCTTTCTTTATAGTCCAACTCTCATATCCATACATGACTACTGGAAAAACCGTAGCCTTGACTAGACAGACCTTTGTTGACAAAGTAATGTCTCTGCTTTTGAATATGCTGTCTAGGTTGGTCACAGCTTTTCTTCAAAGGAGCAAGCATTTTTTAATTTCATGGCTGCAGTCACCATCTGCAGTGATTTTGTAGCCCCCCAATATAAAGTCTGTCACTGTTTCCATTATTTCCCCACCTATCTGCCATGAAGTGATGGGATCGGATGCCATGATCTTAGTTTTCTGAATGATGAGTTTTAAGCCAACTTTTTCACTCTCCTCTTTCACTTTCATCAAGAGGCTTTTTAGTTCTTCTTTGCTTTCTGCAACTGGGTCCATTGGAGTTTGCTTTTCCCTACTTTTGTATAAGTTGGCAAAGTTCTGCAGTTCTTCAAAAACTGTAAATCATGTTCATTAACTATTTAGAATTTACTAAGAATTTCTGTAGCCTGATTGTGCACTTTTAGCATAAAGTTAACTCTAGGTCATATTGTTTATTTTGGGTTTATGCATAAAACGTCTATTTGTGTCACCCTTTATCTTTTCCCTCTATTACATGGAAGCAGCCAGCAGTTTCCTGGAAAAGGACGCAGAATAGCATAGCCAAGCTGAAATCACAGGGCTGATTAACAGATGTAAAAAAGTGTAGAGGAGCAGTCGAGACAGATACAGAGGAATTAGGACAGGGAAGAAAGGGAAGCAGTTTGGAGATCGGAGCCTGGAGGAGTCTGAAATAAAGGCAAAGAGACAAGAATCCTACTTAAGAGGCACCGACGGAATGAATGATCTTCCTTGCAAACCTGGTTTCACTTTCAGTGGGAGAAATATGTCCAATTGTTCCACATTTGTACTCTTTTTACCACGCCATACAGGGACAAATGGTGTTCATGCTCAGCTGTAGTCATATGACCAGGGACGAATTCTGTCTTGAGATAAAGGATCTAAGTCTGCAATCTTGAAATTTCTCAACTACACTTCCTTAATTAAGAAATGCACAAGTACTATATCTAATTCTCTCCAGATACAGGGAGATAATTTTTCCCCTCTGTGGGCTATCTAAGCCTTTGAGAGTAGATTTATTTTGAATAATTCTTATAAAGCTATTCCTCATATAGGGAAAATGTATTTTTGTGGTTAAGAGCATGGCATCTGGATTCAGACTTCCTAGGTTCAAATATCAGCTGTGGTTTATGCAGTCATGTGGTTCTATATCTCAGTTTCCTCCTCTGCAAAATGAAGGTAATAGATAAACTTTCCTCTGTGAGTTCGACATTTTTAGATTCCACATA
>NW_011490478.1:3892-8478 GCF_000754665.1 Bison bison bison | reverse complement strand
TATATGTGTATCAAATCATCACATTTTACCCCTTCAATATATACAATTTTTAATTGTCAATTGTACCTCAGTAAGCTGGGGAAAACAAGAACAACCTGCTTCATTTAGTTGTTGGGAGGATTAAATGTAATGCAGCTAGCTCAGTACATAGAGACTGTTTAATATTCAAAATGAATTTTAAAATATGCACATTTGCTTGTAAATACAAAAGTTCTCTCTAGAGAATACAAGAAATTGATGATGTTGGTTGCATGAGGGAGAGAAGCTAGGTGCTAGGGCAAGGATGCAGAAAGGAGATATTTCACACTGTACAGTCTTTTATATCTTTGGAATTTTAAACCATGTAAATGCATTGCATATGCAGGGGACCATTAAATAAATAAATAAAGTAAAAATAAAAGGCATTCTGCTTCACTTCCACCTTTCTATTTCCAGCTTTAGAAGGCTTATACTTAAAGGTTTCTTTCTTTCTTTTTTTTTTTTTTTTACTTACTTAGAGATTTCTTAAGGCATTTTGTTAAACCTGGTGAAGTTGGGAAACCCATCAATAGACATTTATTGGGAGCCTGGTACATTGCAGGCATATTGTGAAGAAGGCAGAGTTCCCTCTCTCAAAGATCATACTGTCCACTTATAAAGATAACACAATTATATCAAGCAAAAGGGTCAATACAAGCAAGAGTTTAGTTCAGAACTAAACTCTAAGGAACATACACACATTTTCCCATGTTCAGGAATCACAGAGGACTCATGTATGCAGAGCATGTTTGAGGAAGGGATTGGAGTTTAAGCAGGGGAATAATGAATAATGAGTAGATGTTGTTCTTGTTGGTGGAAGGAAAGTGCTTTCTAATAAGAAATAGAATGTAATGTGACAGAAAGCCACTAAGTTACCAGGTAAAGCTTCCCTCGCCAAGTTAGTTTTCCTGATTAAAAATGATAATAATAGGACTTCCCTGGTGATACAGTGGTTAAGACACCACACTCCCACCTCAGGGGGCATGGGTTCAATCCCTGGTCCCACCTGTCAAGCCATTCGACTAAAAAGTAAAAAAAAAAAAATAATAATAATAACAAGGAAAGGACAAAAAAGTGGATTAAATTGGCAGGCACCTTTCACTCATCGCCTTTATTCTCTTTTTTTCTCCAGGATCCACACAAGATGCCTAGAAGTGGGGCCACCATATTGCCACTCTTAGGACCAGAGACACAGGCTTTGGTGGTGCAGGCAGAAGCTTGAAGGAGCCTTATTTCTTCATTTCCGCAAGCAGGTGTGCCCTCTGGATTTCTTCCTTGCCAGCATCTTGTATGAGAAAAGTAAGATCTTATTTCATTATACCATTATCACCTGGTTCCTGTTACTTACAGTGAAACACAATCCAAACTAACAGGGCTATATAATTTCAATACACACTGCATCAAAAAACTTTACCTTTCCAAGTTCTTTACCAAGGCTTGCCAGAAAAAATACAGGACACTCAGTTATATTTGAAGTTCAGATAAATGATGAATAACTTTGGTAGTATTTAAGTATGTCTCATGTAATATTTTCTGTATACTTATACTGAAAAATTATGTGTTGTTTATTTGAAATTCAAACATAACTGGGCATCCTGTATTTTGCTTTATAAAAAAATGGCAACACTATTCATGTGTCACACAAAACCTATTCATGGCCAGACCATTCCTACTTGCAAGAAAATCTTGGACACGCTGCCCACTCCAGCTGTGAAACAAATGGAAGTTCTTTTATTAAGTTAAAGGAAGGGGTATTAGGTAATTAGTAGTGCCTCTCAATAGAGAGAAGTGGGATTTGGTTCTTGGGCCTCAGAGGAAAAAATGCAATAAGAGGAAAATCAGGTATATTCCCCTCTGAAGGCATTTTCCTCCCCTTTATTTCAGAATCCTTTGTTTATATTTTCCTTGTAAAAGAATATTTGTAGTTCTGTCATTTAACATATTCAGTCATTTCAGCCTATTTCCTACAATTTCCCCCAATCATAGTGTCATTTCTTTTATAGTTGTGACCATAAGGTAGATAAATCTTGAGCCCTACTTTTTTCTTTAAAAACATTTCAAAAAACATTTACCATTTTACTGCATGCTCTTTCTAAACATAATTTTCATTGTTGCCGAATATTCCACTGAAATGATTTTCTATAATTTACTTAACCTTTTACCCATGTTTGATCTATTTTCTTCTTTTAAATATTTTGGCTTTCTTTTTAATATTAAAATAATGATAGATAAACATCTTTGTTGCAGCTGTTTTATTTTGTATGGGTTAGAATTTTGAATTATGTATAAAGAGCCATGTATTAGATTTGGAATTACTCTGTCAGGTAATAGGATTATTTTTAGTCTTGATATATATTTTTGGTTTTAATAGTCCCTGTTTCCAGGTTAGCCTTTAGCAAAATTATGAAATTGGGTGACTTTAGATTGTCTTTGTTTCTGTAACCTTCCATTCTGCAGATCATTTATTTTTGGTGTATCTCACATTCCTTCCCATTTTCAAGTATCCGGTGCTTTTCTGCTCATTTCTCCCATTTATATCCTGCTTTCAAAATGGATCTAATTTTAATCATTTATGTCACTTTAAAATTAAGTCAATATTTCTTGGCTCCCAGAGAATATTTGGAGAGGTAATGTACCTTAGTTACAGACTTAGTTTAAATATCAGGTTTGTCACTTACTTGCAATGTGTGACTTGAAGGAGTACTTCACATTTCTGAGCGTGGTTTTCTCATCAATAAAATGAGGATGTTAACACCTTTAAGTCAGGGTTGTTATGAGGATAAAACAAGATAATTATGTAAAGATTTCAGCATGCTGCTAAGCCAATAGTATTTAATAGATTCTAGATATTATTAATCATAATTATCATCTTCATTTTAACACCATTTATACTCATGAAATGAAAACATTATTTACCCATAAGGAAACTACCCCAGCTTGAATATCATACAATATCTTATTCCTAGTATTTATTCAAAATATCTTTGATGACTTTTCTTCCCCTACCATCCACTAGAGAATCCTCTATAATGTCCTTGATATGATGTAATGTGAATACTTACTGACTACTGTGCAAATGGTGGCCACCATGCCAGGCTAAAGCCCTGAAAACATTTTTACTCACAAAAATTTCAGCATAACTTTAAACATTTAATATTTACATAGGAGACAATTTTTTTTAAAGAAACAACAAAATACAGTAAAATGTGTGTTCACTTTTAGACATAATGTAAATTGAAAAAAGAAATGGTGACATGGCCAGGTCGGTCCTGAATCATTAAGACATATCTTTGATGTAAATGTCAAAAAAAAAATGTTTTAGGATGCATGCTTCCATAAATTAATCAATATAAGCAGTAAACAGATTTTTAACAGTGAAGAATTAAAGCAAAAAAAATGCTAGCAATTTCCTTGGGATAGTAAAAATTATTAATCATGACTATTAGAACCATCGACTTGCTCCATCCTTTTGTTAATTGAAAAAATGGAGGCTCTGGCTTTATTCACATGCTTCTTTGAAACAAACAGTACAAAACATTAGCCTGCAGAAATTAAGTCAATTTCAGCAAATATTAATAATTCCCTCAACAACGTATCAGACCTAAAGCATGTCTCTAACCCAAGCCACCTCCTTTTGAAAAGGCAGTAAGGCAAGAGGGAAAAAAAAAAACAAAAAAACAAAGCATATGCTACTGGCTTGTATATTTTGAGGGCCAGGGGAAAAGGAGATGAATAAAGGCTGAAGAAGAGAGCAAAGCTTGACAAAAATGAAAGCACTTTTTATGGTTGTGTCAGTATTTTCTACTACAGATATCCAATGTGTGGAGGTTTATAACTTTGTTCTAATAATTCATCTGCAAATGGCAAAGAGGGTGGCAATGTGGGCATAAAAAATTGTGTGCATGTTTTTATAGAAAGATTTATAACTACTGAATTGAAAATCACTTAGTTATTCCAGTGACAAAAGTCAGAACCAAATAACATTCATGCTTGTGTTCAAAACCCCTGAATAGCTAGCTGTTGTATGAATCCTTACAAAGAGAACAAAATTATGCATGGCATAAGAGACACTAATATTTGGTATTTTCTTTTGCTATCGCCTTTGTTTTATAATGTCACCTATTGAACAGATTCAATAAGGGACATTTTAAAAAATTTCCCCCCTGATTAAAATTTCCAATAGTTAAGAGATTAGAGACAATGAAAGTCTGCAAACTGACTGCCACCCATTAGCACTGACCTTTACTAACATTGAACTTGACCTCTGTCTACTCTTTCTCAAGCCACTCCTCAGATGTAGGCATTCCTCTGACACTAGTCTTAGCCATTCTTGCACATTAATTTTTTTTTTTTTTGTCTCTGTGGAAATTGCAGCTACTTCATGACATCATCTACCATGGTAAATGTTACCAAGTTTCTGAAACCTTCTTGGAATTTTCCCCAGCAGCATGAATCCGTGTTCTCATAGCAATCTGAATATCCCAATTAGAAGCCATCATACTGTTAGAGTTCCAGTACATTTTGACAGTGTCCTCCTGCAAACATCTGTGACTCTGCCCGAGCTTAAC
>NW_011490478.1:2303-2763 GCF_000754665.1 Bison bison bison | reverse complement strand
CTTCTCTTGTTGCAGAGAATGGGCTCTGTGGCTTGTGGGCTACAGTAGTTGCCCTGTGGCATGTGGGATCTTCCTGGACCAGGTATGGAACCAGTGTCCCCTGCATTGCAAGGTAGATTCTTAACCACCAGACCACAATGGGAAGCCGGGCTGGAGGCTTTTGAAAACAGGCCCTTGAAAAACCTTGAAGCAATAGATCTGCTCTCTTTTACCCTCATTGCTTCTACCAATAACCGGTCAAGTCTCAGCATGGCCTGCACTGGGGAGTTCCATTCTGGCTCTACTGGGAAGATATATACCAGTAGGAAATGGGAAAACATATCTGAGAAACATGCTGTGGGTGCTGGACTGGGATGAGGGTCACGGAACTTAAAGCTGGTAGAGATTTTATCGGGGTACTCTCCTGAATCAGAATTTAAAGTCCTGGCGAAGACGGGTGTGCGTGCATGCTAAATCAGTC
>NW_011490478.1:399-1800 GCF_000754665.1 Bison bison bison | reverse complement strand
AAGTCCCCTGGTGAGGTGGCTGGGAATACCTTGGCAGAGTATTGACTATCATCAAAAAACTTAGAGAAGTCAGTTTTGGTGTTTTATTTTTTTTAAAATTGAAGTATGGTTGTTTTACAATGTTGTGTAAATTTCTGCTGTACAGAAAAGTGATTCAGTTATATGTATATATACATTCTCTTTTTTTAATATGCTTTTCCATCATGGTTTACCATAGGATATTGACTATGGTTTTCTGTGCTATACAGTAGGACCTTGTTTATCCATTCCACATATAAAAACTTATATCTGCTAACCCCAGTCTCCCATTTCATACCTTCCCCAACCCCCTCCTCCTTGGCAACCACCAGTCTGTTCTCTATGTCCATGAGTCTGTGTTTTGTAGATAGGTTCATTAGTATTCTGGCCTGGAGAATCCCATCACTTCACTTCATTTGTGTCATATTTTAGATTCCACATATAAGTGATATCGTATGGTATTTGTCTTTCTCTTTCTGACTTACTTTAAGAATTGAGCATTGTTAAATGGATTTTGGAAAGCCAGAGAATTCTTTAGTGCATGACATTTCTAGGAAGGTAGCTGTATGTTACATAAACAAATAGTCCAAACCTCCATGCTGCCTACCTCTGTGCTGACATTTATCCCTGAGCTTTCACCTATGACTCTCTAGAATCTTCCCAGTGATGAACTGAGGAAAGAGTTAAAATTCTGTTCTGGTACATGTGTGGCTCAACATGTTAGTGAAAGCAGAAATGAATACATCAAGCCCTACTGAGGGGTGGCCTTAAATGACAGAGGTGATGGTGAAAATACCCCAGAGCTTTGGGTGGTACACCTGCTCATCAACTTGTGTGGTGGGCTATTAGGCCTCAGCTAAGACTATTTGGAATCCTTGGCAGTGGTAAATGACTTGGCTTGTTGTCTGATGCTCTTTGAAGGAGCATGATGGGAAAAACAAAGATCAGAAGTCAGATGAGAAGGCATGTGGCTGTATCTCTGGGAGTGGTCAGGTGTAAAGTCTGTGAATCTTTGTTTTGAATGTCAATACCTATTGAATATCATTCAGCACAGAAAAGGCACTGCATTAGAAAGGGAACAGGATGATTGTCCAGTGGACATCAGCAACCTCTGTCCTTAGCACCCCAGTGGATTCCTTATGGCATGATGATTCCCCGAATGACGTAGCCGTGTGGGCAGGATGCAGGTTGCACGTGGGTATAGCAGCATGGGCCTCTCACACCCAAGCTGGTCTATCTACTGCCACGCCTGCACATCCAGCCTGGCGGCGGCAGAGAACGATGATGAACCCTCAGTGGAGGACCATCTTTAAAGGAGAATAACCGCTGATGACAAGTAGATTACATTGAATCCTTGTATTAGTTTCTTATGGCTGGTGTAAC
>NW_011490478.1:0-299 GCF_000754665.1 Bison bison bison | reverse complement strand
AGTTCTGAAGGCCAAAAATCGGAAATCACCTAGCCAAATTTAACGTAATGGCAGGGTACTGCTCCCTCCTGAGGCTTTAGAGGGAAATCCTTTCCTTGTCTCTCTCAGCTTTTGATGGCTGCTAGCATTCCTTGGTCGGAGAAGGCAATGGCACCCCACTCCAGTACTCTTGCCTGGAAAATCCCATGGACAGAGGAGCCTGGTAGGCTGTGGTCCATGGGGTTGCTAAGAGTTGGACATGACTGAGCGATTTCACTTTCACTTTTCACTTTCATGCATTGGAGAAGGAAATGGCAACC
>NW_011490477.1:4453-4895 GCF_000754665.1 Bison bison bison | reverse complement strand
CCTAGGTGACACTGTGCCCTTCATCTGTTGTTCAGTTGGTCAGTCATGTACAATTCTTTGAGACCCCATGGATTATAGCATGCCAGGCTTCCCTTTCCTTCACTAACTCCCGGAATTGGCTCAAACTCATGTCCTTTGAGTTGGTGATGCCATTCAACCATCTCATCCTCTGTCAACCCCTTCTCCTTTTGCCCTCAATCTATCCCAGCATCAGGGTCTTTTCCAATGAGTTGGCTCTTTGCATCAGGTAGCCAAAGTATTGGAGCTTCAGCATCGGTCCTTCCAATGAATATCTGGGATTGATTTCCTTTGGGATTGACTGGTTTGAACTCCTTATAGTCCAAGGGTCTCTAGAGTCTTCTCCAGCACCACAGTTCAAAAGCATCAATTCTTTGGTTCTCAGTCTTCATTATGGTCCAACTCTCACATCCATACATGACTA
>NW_011490477.1:0-373 GCF_000754665.1 Bison bison bison | reverse complement strand
ACATACACCTTTTCCTATTTGGAACCAGTCTTTTGTTCCATGTCCAGTTCCAACTGTTGCTTCCTGACCCGCATATAGGTTTCTCAAGAGGCAGGTCAAGTGGTCTGGTATTCCCATCTCTTTCAGAAGTTTCCACAGTTTATTGTGATAATCCAAATTCCCCTCCTCGGGGATTGTACCATGTTGCACTCCATCAGTAACATATGACAATGTGATTTTGGTAAAATGGTAGCAATGTAGTTGTAACTGGCATACCTATTATTATGAGTAAAAGTGAGCATCTTTTTGGAGAAGGCAATGGCACCCCATTCCAGTAGTCTTGCCTGGAAAATCCCATGGATGGAGGAGCCTGGTGGGCTGCAGTCCATGGGGT
>NW_011490476.1:20545-21089 GCF_000754665.1 Bison bison bison | reverse complement strand
TGGTGAAAATAATCCTGCACACGTTCGTACACACATGAGCACACGTTTGCACACGTTTGCACATGAGCACAAGTTTGATCTTAAGAAACTCAGAGAACCCTTAGCTGACAGTTTTAATGCACTGTCATAGAAATGAATGCAAGTAAAAAAAGGACAGAGCTCACATTTCAACTGACAAAATAACCGGAATGGCTTATGTTCTCAAAGGTAGGAAGAGGACCAAACTGAAATCAAGGTGTATATATATATATACACACATACATATATAAATATATATACACACATGTATGTATACACACATACATATACATATTGTACGTGTGTGTGTGTGTGTGTGTGTGTGTGTGTGTATGAGGTTTACCCTGACACAGGAGAGAGGAGGACTGGGGACCACGAGGAAAAGCAGTTAATGCCAGAGTTTGATTTGAAACTCATCTTCCTGACTCGTGAACCCATACCTTGCACCTTTGCACTGCTCTTCACTTTGCATAGAAATGTTCTCTCTCTCTGGAAAATCTTTCCCTTCATCTCTACTTGGGAAATC
>NW_011490476.1:19035-20445 GCF_000754665.1 Bison bison bison | reverse complement strand
TGTGT
Source organism: Bison bison bison (assembly GCF_000754665.1). Lineage (NCBI taxonomy): Eukaryota > Metazoa > Chordata > Mammalia > Artiodactyla > Bovidae > Bison > Bison bison. The sequence continues at coordinate 20,440 of NW_011490476.1, read as the reverse complement.
GACCCCATAGACGGCAGCCCACAAGGCTCCTCCGTCCCTGGGATTCTCCAGGCAAGAACATTGGAGTGGGTTGCCATTTCCTTCTCCAATGCGTGAAAGTGAAGTCGCTCAGTCGTGTCCGACTCTTAGCAACCCCATAGACTGCGGCCTACCAGGCTCCTCCGTCCATGGGATTTTCCAGGCAAGAGTGCTGGAGTGGGGTGCCATTGCCTTCTCCACAACCACCCCAGATGATTCTTATTATCAGGGAAGTTTGGGAAACTCTAATCCAGTCTTATCCCCTCAATTTATAGAAGAGACAACTGAGTCAAGCATGCAGTTGTGAACGCCTTTATATTATAGTCCCATCGTGTACCCCATTATAGTATATTACCATAGTAAGACTGGCTATGTAGTTTTTCAGGTCCAGAGTAAAATGAAAATTCAGGGCCTCTAGTTCAGGATTATTAGAAATTTCAAGACAACCAAAGCAGAGCATTAAACCAAGTACAGGGCCTTTCTACATACAGAGCCCTGTGCAACTGCACAGATCACAGACTCATCAGGGCTAGCCTGTCCCTCTGTCCCATAGGGAATGTTAACTTGCCTGTGATAGGTCATTATATAAATACTTGTTGGATTAATGAATGCATTGAATTAACACCCCTCATCTGCCAGGAATAAATAGGATCAGGACACTAGACAAGTTTGTTTTGATGAAAGCACTGGAGAGAAGAAAAATAAGTCTAGAACATGAGACATGGCGTTACCAACATCTGGGTAACTTGGGTGTGTACTTGAATTTCACACATAAGCTGAGGTTGCTACAAGTACTGTCCAGTATAAACATTTCTAAGAAATCATCACAGGTCAAGGGGCTGGAAGGAAAAGAAGAAAATGGCTGTCTAATGGATAACTGTACTTATTTGATAAGGAATGATTTGGAGTACAGAAATAAATTGTACACTTACAATTAGCAATTAACATCTTTTTTGTTTAGGGATGTTCAATTAACGCTACAGCTTCAATAGCTTTGCTCTCACCTAAAGGCCTGTCCCCACCACACAGGACAGCCTTCCTCCTGATGAAGATGTCTGTGTGTCAGAAGTTGGGATGGCCTGACTCACTGCCAAAGAGGTGACAGGGAGGCTGGGAGCGCCTTTGTTCAGTCGTGTAGTTTTGTCATGTGGGGTGATGCTGTGGGTCGGGGGTGGTGTGTGAACACACATGCTTGTCTGAACTTCTGGGTCCAGTTCCCCCATCCCTGCGCCCCTGTGCCTGAGTCCCTCCACTCTCTGCACTTCGTAGCCAAGTAGGGAGGCTTGTTTGGTGGGTTGGCTGTTCCTGTTCCTGTCGTGGAGACCTGGAACTTTGCACGTCAGTCCTGGGGAGTTATTCCTGCCGTAGCGTCCACGATGAGGCTCCT
>NW_011490476.1:16749-16891 GCF_000754665.1 Bison bison bison | reverse complement strand
TTTTTCCATGAGAGTGGGTATAACAAGTATACTAATTTCTTCTGTTTCCTCTTGCTTTCCGTCTGCTTGCTTCATTTTGGCCTTGGAATGACCTGTTTCAAGAGGCAAAACCCTACAGAATTCAGCTGAGGGTTTTAGACAG
>NW_011490476.1:14960-16435 GCF_000754665.1 Bison bison bison | reverse complement strand
CGGAAGAAATGGCCATCCACTCCAGTATTCTTGCCTGGAGAATCCCATGGGAAGAGGAGCCTGGCAGGCTACAGTCCACAGGGTCACAAAGAGTTGGACACAATCGAAGTGACTTAGTATACTAGATAATCACAGCCCAGAGATTATGTGATGCAGGGTTAGAACTTTGCCAAATGAGAGACATGAACAAAGTTTTGGATCAAATCAAGTTTTCCCTGATATTTAGTCTTATTGTATCCCTGTGTACTCAGTTGCTCAGTCATCTCTGACTCTTTGCCACCCCATGGGCTGTAGCCTGCCAGGCTCCTCTGTCCATGGGATTGTCCAGGCAAGAATACTGGAGTGGGTCAGGTCACAATTTCCTCCTCCAGGAGATCTTCCTGACCCAGAGATTAAACTTGCATCTCCTGCATTGCAGGCAGATTCTTAAGCACTAAGCCACTAGGGAGCCCTATTGTATCCCTAATACTATTCAATTTAGAGTCTCCTACCTTCAGGCTGTCACTGCATTCATGTGCTTGACTAGCTCATGGTTGTTTCTGGAGAAATAGCAAGGATAATGTGACTGGGCCTCAACAGTATTGATTATGTAAGATCTAGCTGTAGGTCTGGCTAAGGAACTGTAAATTATGTATGAGATTTCCCTCCATGAACCTGTATGTCTTGCTTTTACACCATGGGAGTAGACTGAGTAGGAAGTCCACAGTGCTTGTGGAGGATTTCTTTTACAGGATGTGAACTTGGTATCTACTGATATTAATATCATGGAAAGAGTTAGTTTGAGGAAGTAGATGAGAATCATGCCCTTGAAACAGCCTGGAGATAGAGTAGGGATAGTACTGAAAAGATGTTTTTTCCTGTAGTGGATACTTACATATCATCTCATTTCTTTATATATGTGGAAATTATGCAATTAAATTAAAAAATTGGGAAAACATAATTTCTTAGCTATGTTTTAATCTCTTTATACCTCTAAAAATTAGTCTTCTATTGGGGGTGACTTATCTATGATCTGCATGCTGCCATATGACTTTAAGCTCCATTTCATTATAATGTCTTTTTATCTTCCTGCAAAGGAAAAAGATCAGTTGTGAAGTGGAAAGTTCTTAAATTAAGACAGTTGATATACAATCTCAATACTACAACTATGAACAAAGCAAAAGTTCTGTCTGGGGCAAAGAATTTAGTTTAGTCTAAATAGTATATCTGGTCCCTTTGTCAGATTCTTTTCTGAGCCTAGAAGGAAGTTGTAACAGTCCTCAGATTGTCCCATACTCTCAAAAAAGGATATTAACATTTCACAAATATAATTAATCTTTTTTAGGAAACCATGGGGAACCTCGCCACTTAAAAGTAAAATTGTGCTGTGCTTTGTATGATTTCAACTGTTCTGATGCCATTTTAGTTTAGTAGCTTGATTCTCATGGCTCTAACTCATCCTAATATACTTAAGGAGGAAATAGATTGTATTAAGT
>NW_011490476.1:11867-14269 GCF_000754665.1 Bison bison bison | reverse complement strand
ATGGAAAAGTGAAGTAGATTTTCATGGGAGTGATTTTAGGTTATCGATCATGGGTTCAACACATGATTTAGAACTGAGTTTCTGGGCCTTGCGCTGTCCTTTGAATGTGACTTTTAAGCACTTGAAATGTGGCTAGTTCATATTGAGATAGATGAGTTCTAAGAGTAAACTATATATTGGGTTTCTAAATATCAATATAAAAAAGGATATAAAATATCTTGTTTATATTTTAAATGTTATACACATATTATAATTATATTATTTGTATATATTGGGTTAATTAAATGTATTATTAAAATTAATATGTTTCTTTTTACTTTTTAATGTGGCTACTAGAAAATTTTACATTAGATGTGTTGCTAATATTATATTTCTGTGGACAGCATTTATCTGGATTGTTGCTACTCAAAGTATGTACCACCAACACTGGCATTTCCCAAGAGCATGATATAAATGTAGAGTTTTATGTCCCACAGCAAACCTACTAAATCCAAAATCTGCATTTTAACATGATTCTCAAAGTGATTTCTGTGCATACTAAAGCTTGATAAATATAGATCTACAACTTGAATTCTTTTTTTAAGATTTATTTATTTGGTTGGTTGGTTGCGGTGGGTCTTTGTTGCTGTATACAAGCTCTCTCTACTTGCAGCAAGTGAGGACTACTCTTTGTTGCAGTGTGTGGGCTTCCCATCGTGGTGGCTTCTCTTGTTGCAGAGCACGGGCTCTAGGCTCACAGGCTTCAGTGGCTGCAGGGAGCGGGCTCAGTAGTTGTGGCTTGTGGGCTCTGGAGCACTGGCTCAGTAGTTGTGGTGCGTGGGCTCTAGGGCACTGGCTCAGTAGTTGTGGTGCGTGGGCTCTAGGGCACTGGCTCAGTAGTTGTGGTGCGTGGGCTCTGGGGCACTGGCTCAGTAGTTGTGGTGCGTGGGCTTAGTTGCTCTGTAGCATGTGGGATCTTCCCTGACCAGGAACTGGGCCAGACTCCCTTGCATTGCAAGGTGGATTCTTAACCACTGGACCACCAGGAAGCGCCTGCGTTCTGTATTCAGATACTTCCTAGTCCCCCCACATAGAACATGTTAGACTTCTTCAGCCTTGGCATGTGGCATTTAGGGCCAGGTCAACCCAAGACATGCTGGCTCTAAGCTTTGGTGTATTTTTAAGCTGCCTTTATGTGCCAAGTCGCCTGCTTTCAAAGAATCCTACCCACCTTTCACACCAACATGTTTCCTTCTAATAAATCATACAGCAATGATGAAACTCCAGAAGGCCAAAGATGAAAAGTGCAAATGCTGTTGATACACAAATCTATCTTCTGCTCAGATATCGCCCCTGGTTTTACATCTGGACAGCAAAATGTCTGTTTTATATTTAGCCCTGATGTACTACTGGAATCTCCATACAAGTTGTCAAAAATGAAATTTACTACCTTGCCTATAAGTTGTGTTTTCTTTTGCACTTCCTGTCCTGATGAATGTTACCATCATCTACCTACACACCCGAGTGAGACTTGGAAATCATAATTAATAATTCCTCTCACTCTTCTCCATAAACCTGAGATCCAGTTGGCTACTGAATATGGTCAATTTGCCTCAGATCTCTCTCTTGAATATGTTCTTGATTGCCATTTCTACTGTCCTTAATTCAGAGTTTTCATTAAATCTTGCCTGTATTATCATCCTAGCATCATTTCTAATCTTCTGCCTCTAGTCTCTCCTTTCTTTTCTTTTTTTTTTAATCTCTCCTTTCTAAACATCAACATTGAAGCCATAAATACCTTTCTCACATAGAAATTTGATCATGCCTAAAACCTTTTCCTGACCTCTCGGTAGTAGCTCAATCTCCTTGTACATGCGTGCTAAGTCGCTTCAGTTGTGTCCGATTCTTTGCGACACCATGGACTGTAGCCCGTCAGGCTTCTCTGTCCATGGGATTTTCCAGGCAAGAATACTGGAGTTTGCAACCCACTTCCAGGGGATTTCCAGGGATCAAAATCACGTCTCTTAGGTCTCCTGCATTGGCAGGTGGATTCTTTAACACTAGCACCACCTGAGAGGCCCTCAATCTCTTTGTACTGTGGGCCTAATAGTATAATAGTACCTAGCTCAGAGGTTCACTGTGATAAATAAGTTAATGGTTGTAAAGCGTTCAGAACAGTGACTGGTCTAGAGTAAGCTCTATGCAGGTATTAGCCTGTATTATGTTTACTGTTCAAGACTCTTCATAATATACAACTTCAATCTCCCTTTTTAGTGAAACCAATGTTCTATCTCTTACAATACACAAAATATTTTATAGTTTCTGCATGTTTCTTCATACCGTTTGCTTTCCCTGAAATACACTTACTTTATTTTTGTATATGAACAAATCCTACTTCACTTTTTTTTTTCCCACTTGAGTTG
>NW_011490476.1:9676-10451 GCF_000754665.1 Bison bison bison | reverse complement strand
CTGTAGCCTGCCAGGCTCCTCTGTCCATGGGATTCTCCAGGCAAGAATACTGAAGTGGATTGCCTTTTCCTTCTCCAGGGACCTCACCTACCCATGAGAAATGACCCCACATCTCCTGCAGTGCAGGCAGATTCTTTACCCACTGAGCCACCTGGGAAGTCCAGTTTATTAGAAGAAAAAGCGAATCCATTTTCATATAGAAGTTTTCTTAAAGTGAAGTATTGGCATAATCGAGCAGGGTAACTGGATGGTAGGGGGAATCCTTGAAGTAAAGGCATGACTTGCTGGGTCTTGGTGTAGTAAAACCTAATGATACAATCTTCTAGACTTGTGTGTGCCCAGCCTGCTCTTCTGCTGAGACCCTCTATTCATCTGTCCCCATGTATTCCAAAGATTCTATGTTGCTTCTCTCCATTTGGTGACTTTACATGCACATCTCTATCAAGAATTTGGCTTTTGGGGTCCTCTTTCTGATCCTGGATGTTCATTCTTATCCAGACTAGCTGCACTATAGCTAGTCAGTGGGCAGGACCGGATCCCTTCTCTTAATAGGTATACGTATATATGTATGTATGTATGTGTACACACACACACACATACACACACACACACACACACACACACACACACACACGTATACTTGCTCAGTCATGTCCAAGTCTTTGTGACCCCATAGCCTCTAGCCCACCAGGCTCTTCTGTATATGGGATTTCCCAGGCAAGAATACTGGAGAGGATAACTGTTCCCTTCTCCAGGGGATCTTCCCCACCCGGGG
>NW_011490476.1:7684-9281 GCF_000754665.1 Bison bison bison | reverse complement strand
TGAGATTAAAAGTTTCTCATTTAGAGCTTTCATGGCTGTTATGAAGAAAATTTCTGTAGTCCTTTACAGACCTTGAAACTGATTGAAATCAACTAAAACTGAGTTATGGTGCTGGGGAATAGCCACACATTTTCCACTCTGAAAATACAAGTGATCGAAGAGCCATTCACCTCAAAAGAAAATGATTGTCCTCCAAACACGAGATGTGTTAAGCCTTATAGAATAGATCAGATAAAGTTGTAAAATGATAGTTATCACTCACACACTGCAGAGCTAGAATTGAGAAGCCCAGTTGCTGGTGGTAGCTGAGATGCTCTTGTCCTGAAAAGGGCTGTCAGGGGGCCTGATTTTCTTGCCTTCTCTGCAATGGATCCTCTCAGGCATCATTCATTCATTCAACAAATCTGTATTGCATGCCTACTATGTGCCAAATACTTTGGTAGTCTTTCAAGTCTATACTATTCCCTACAACTTTTATTTCTTCTTTGGGTTCTGAGACACTACGTTCTCTTGCCTCTACTCTTTAGTCATAGATGCAGCCTTCCCTTTCCTTTTTATCTATAACATATGATTAAGCTGCATTCCACAGGCCTAGTAGTCCTGTACTTACCAGTTTCAAGACTGAAGAAAGAACCTAGAATCATTGACAGAGACATCTTTGGGTTAATGGATGGGGGTAGCTTACACATCTGATACAACATCTTGGAGCAATACCACACTGTGACAGATAGCAGGGCAGGGCAAGGAGACAATCTTTGCTCCTGAGGGGAAAGAAAAATTGCCAGTTAAAGTGGGAATTGATGTCAGGTTGGCTTATTGGTTACTAGGCAAACTGGTAGAGGGGCTCACACCTCATCACCCCTTTGATAAGCTATCATAGTGGAGATGCTCTGATCTAAAGTTAGAACACTTGCTAGCTAGGGCCAGGACAAGTAAGTGAAGCAGGTGGTGCTTAAGCAGAGATGTACAAAGAGCAAGAGAACAGCCATCTTGACTGTACCAGACCCATGTATTCCCCATGACCTTATCCTTGTTTCTTTTCCAGTTCTACACTCTTTCTGAGTAATGTCCCATATTTAGCATGACTCCTAAATTCTACATGTCAATCTCTGGCTTTTCTTCTGGATTCTAGATGCAGATTTCCTGCTGCCCTACTGGCAACATCATCATGGTTACTCTGTTGATACCTTCTTAATGGGATGAACCACACATATTATCTTCTATCTAATCCTTATAATTGATGCCATTTTTCTGTCCCATCAAAAATCAAATGAGCTTTCACAGCTTGTTAATTCTGTTTCTCGTGTACTCTCTTTTCCATTCCCACTTCTAACACCCTAGTTTAAGCCAGTATTTACAAACTGGCAGCCTGCAGGCCAGATGTGTTTGTTTAAATAGCAAAATGTTTTGTTTTAATGTGACTGCTTCTAAGATATACACATACTCTCAGCTGCTGCTGCTGCTAAGTCGCTTCAGTTGTGTCCAACTCTGTGTGACCCCATAGACGGCAGCCCACCAGGCTCCCCCATCCCTGGGATTCTCCAGGCAAGAACACTGGAGTGGGTCGCCATTGCCTTCTCCGACACATACTCTCTAG
>NW_011490476.1:3557-5440 GCF_000754665.1 Bison bison bison | reverse complement strand
ACAAAGGTAGATAGCAATCAGATGCAAACCCAGTACAACAAAAGCCAGTGTCTTTGATTATTTCAGATTTTAAGCTAGAGTGTGTGCAAAAATACACTTAGTGGCTGAATATACTAATATTCTAATATACTAATAATATACTAAGGCTGAAACCATGGACACAGAAATATAAATAAGTCTAACTAAATGTTGGTCTGTTTTTTATTATCACCATGGGTCAGCATTCTAAACAATGATAGTAGCAAAAACTCGCCTGCTGCCATAGTGAACTGCTCCCTAACACACACATACACAGAGAAAAGGGGAAAGAAAGAACACTGCACCACACTCTCTATCCATCTTACCTTGATCTAAGCTTTTCTTTTTCCATATGGTTTATTATTTTTTAACAGTCTCTGCAATTTACTTACTAGTTTTGCTTGCTTCTTGTCTGTCTTTTCTCACTAGAATATAAACATGAATTTTTGTCTCTTGTTTACTCACATAGTCCTAGTGGCTAGAATAGTTCCTTTGTGAGAGAATGTATGTGTTCAGGAAATTATTGAATGAATAATATTGAATGAATAAATGACTTTTATTTAACTACATCTATACCACTGGTTATAAAAGTAACTTAACTGGAGATGGAGAAATCCAGTCTTGTGACAGCTCTACATATCATAATCAGTTGTTTAATGTAGACTTGCTTGCACTCGGAAGAATTTGTGGAAGTTTGTGTATTGTCTTGTTTAGATTATAACCTCATTCTTAACAGAAATTGTAAATACTTTTTCATACACATTTGCAATCCCTTACTTTCTCTCAACCTAGATGAAGAATATATTGTAGGAAGAATTCCCTTGCTTCAGCAAATTAGTCAGTTACTCTAATTCCCTCCTACACACTGGCACATTCAGTCTGTATGGTTTGTATTGGTTTGTTTTGTTTTTTACCAAGCAATCTTTTACTGAGGATTGCTTTGAAAGTAGTTACACAAGACTTTTTTTTTTTCCATCAGCCTGATTGTTTACCTATCCTTTCATTCATACAGACATTTCTAGTAAGAACAAAGGAAAATAAATGAGAGAAAATAAATTTAGAGAAACTAAAAAAGTTACCTGAATTAACTCTTAACTGGCATTTTAAACTGACTTTTATTCTCTGGCTGACCTGTAAATGAATTATGGTATTGCTTGATTTATGTATAAACTAACAACCTTTATCATGTAACCTTATGAGATCTCCCACCAACCACATGGCAGATATTAACAATTGTTAATTTCCACCTCACTGACAAAGAATGCAATTCAGTAACTTCTTAGAGAATTCCTATACTAAAATATTTCATTATCAACATTTTAATTATATGATCTTTTTCCTTTCCATCATTACCCGTGACTTTTCTCTCCAAATTTTCTTCACCTTCTCAAGGAAATCCTGCTGATACTTTTGGCCACATCTACTGCAATTATCCCCAAAGGTTTTTGTTGAGAAGAGGGAAAGATTACTGGCTAGATTCATAGGGCTGAGTAAAATGGGATGAGAAATATAACATCAGAGCAGATTCAGTCCATTCTGTTTTAACCATCAATGGACCAGACAAGTCAGCTATATATATGGAACTGAGCCAATGGTCAAAATAGACAGGATATAACCTTCTGGGACAAAATGTTGAAAATATCAATTCTGCAATAAGGTTAAGCCTGGTTCTCATTTATTTAATCTCAATTAAGGCACAGTAGACCATTTATTGATTTATTTAAAAAGAAACAAGAAGAAGCATGTTGTAGTTAAATTGATCTTTTAAGTCAGCAGGACCTGGCAATTTTGTCTGACTCTGTATCACCTTGGGGGATAAATTTTGAAAATTCCTACTCTGCAATAAGGAAGACCTCATTTCTATC
>NW_011490476.1:0-382 GCF_000754665.1 Bison bison bison | reverse complement strand
TCTTCATATAAGGTAAAGAAGTATGGTGACAATATACAGCCTTGACGTACTCCTTGTCCTATTTGGAACCAGTCTGTTGTTCCATGTCTAGTTCTAACTGTTGCTTCCTTACCTGCATACAGATTTCTCAAGAGGCATGTCAGATGGTCTGGTATTTCCATCTCTTGAAGAATTTTCCACAATTTGTTGTGATCCACACAGTCAAAGGATTTGCATAGTCAATTAAGCAGAAGTAGATGTTTTCCTGTAACTCTCTTGCTTTTTTGATGATCCAACGGATGTTGTCAATTTTATCTCTGGTTCCTCTGCCTTTTCTAAAACCAGCTTGAACATCTGGAAGTTCACAGTTCACGTACTGTTGAAGCCTGGCTTGGAGAATTTT
>NW_011490475.1:4542-4935 GCF_000754665.1 Bison bison bison | reverse complement strand
GTCTTTCATTGTTTCCATCTATTTGCCATGAAGTAATGGGACCAGATGCCATAATATTTGTTTTCTGAATGTTGAGTTTTAAGCCAACATTTTCTCTCTCCTAAGTTCCACCTCACTTTCTACCATAAGGGTGGTATCATCTGTGTATTTGAGGTTATTGATATTTCTCCCAGCAATCTTGATTCCAGCTTGTGCTTAATCCATCCCAGCATTTCACATGATGTACTCTGCATATAAATTAAATAAGCAGGATGGCAATATACAGCCTTGATGTACTCCTTCCCCAATTTGGAACCAGTCTGTTGTTCCATGTCTGGTTCTAATTGTTGCTTATTGACCTGCATACAGATTTCTCAGGAGGCAGGTAAGGTGGTCTGGTATACTCATCTCTTT
>NW_011490475.1:0-422 GCF_000754665.1 Bison bison bison | reverse complement strand
ATTCATGGCGTCCAACTTAATCAGGGCCTTCAAAGCCTGTTGACAGCACTTCTACTCTTTTTTTTTTTTTAATTTTAATTGGAGGCTAATTACTTTACAATACTATTGTGGTTTTTGCCATACATTCACATAAATCAACCATGGGTGTACATGGTTCCCCATCCCCATCCTCTCTCACACCTCCCTCTACATCCCATCCCTCAGGGTCATTCTGCTTCATGCATAGAACTTGGACTGGCGTTCTATTTCACATATGATAATAGACATATTTCAACGCTATTCTCTCAAATCATCCCACCCTCGCCTTCTCCCACATAGTCCAACAGTCTGTTTTTGCATCTGTGTCTCATTTTCTGTCTTGCATATAGGTTCATCATTACCATCTTTCTAAATTCCATATATATGTATTAATGTACTATATT
>NW_011490474.1:4621-5166 GCF_000754665.1 Bison bison bison | reverse complement strand
AGGAAATGATTTTAGATGTTATTTTTACATATTTTCAGAAAGGGATCTGTCTCTATTCTCAACAGCTTCCTGACTACCTTTTGCTTCCAAATAATGAGAACTATTTAAAGGAAAAAGGAACTACTGTAGTGTGGTTTTAAGAAAAGCACATACTTTGCTGTTTCAGAAGTAGTTACACAAGAGTTCTGCTCATAAACTGGGGAAGAATTAAAATAGCTTTCCAAGGTCCCTCCCAAGGCTGTGATTTTCCTTTCACCTACTCAGGTAATGCCACTTATGGTACTCATTCATTTATTCAGCTGTTTGAGCATCTGGAGAAGGGAATGGCAAACCACTTCAGTATTCTTGCCTTGAGAACCCCATAAACAGTATGAAAAGGCAAAAAGATAGGACACTGAAAGATGAACTCCCCAGGTTGGTAGGTGCCCAATATGCTACTGGAGATCAGTGGAAAAATAACTCCAGAAAGAATGAAGGGATGGAGCCAAAGCAAAAACAACACCCAGTTGTGGATGGGACTGGTGATAGAAGCAAGGATCGATGCT
>NW_011490474.1:0-382 GCF_000754665.1 Bison bison bison | reverse complement strand
AATCTTTAAAAATAGGGCTATTCTAAGAATTTGTTAGTATAAGCAAAGCCCTTAGTACAGTACCCACACTTAATGAAGCACTTGATCAGCATATTACTGTTACATGGCAAGAACTGCTTTACCTGGGAGGCTTATTTGCATAACTCAGGTTAATGTGACTATCTCCCCACTCTCAGCTCAAAGTAGCCAGGACACTTCTGAATTGTTTTTATTCTTCTATACCTGTCCACATTTATGGGCCAGCACTTCTAGCTGCCGGATTTCTGAAGTGAAGTGAAGTAGCTCAGTCGTGTCTGACTCTTTACGACCCTGTGGACTGTAGCCTACCAGGCTCCTCCCTCCATGGGATTCTCCAGGCAAGAGTACTGGAGTGGGTTACCAT
>NW_011490473.1:14244-14733 GCF_000754665.1 Bison bison bison | reverse complement strand
CTTGGGTGGCCCTACAAGGCATGGCTCATAGTTTCATTGAGTTAAACAAGGCTGTGGTCCATGTGATCAGTTTGATTAGTTTTATGCAATTGTGGTTTGCATTATGTCTGCCCTCTGAGGAATAAATAAGATACCTATGGAAGCTTGCTGATGAGAGAGACTGACTTTGGGGGAAACTTGGAATTGTTCTGGTGGGTGGGGCCATGATCAGTAAATCTCAATCCAATTTTCTGTTGATGGGCAGGGCTGTGTTCCCTCCATGTTGTTTGACCTGAGACCAAACTATGGTCAGGTAATGAAGATAATGGCGACTTCCTTCAAAAGTTCCCACACATGCACTGCCCCACTCAGTGCCCACAACCCTGCAGCAGGCCACTGCTGACCCATGCCTCCACCGGAGACCCCTGGACACTCACAGGCAAGTCTGGGTCATCCCCAAGAAAAAGAAATGAAAAAAGGCAAAATGGTTGTGTGAGGAGGCCTTAGAAA
>NW_011490473.1:8451-10322 GCF_000754665.1 Bison bison bison | reverse complement strand
TCCTCCCTCCCACAGTGGTTTGACAGTGGTTTGATCCTGTTTCTTAGAACAGCATTCCCTTTCTGCAAATCCTCAACAGTAGTCTCATCTTATCTCACAAACTACTAGGCCCTTTGTGTTCTTATTCTATCTTCTTCCATCCTTACCCCAGAGTGGTTTGAAGACACCTGATAGAAAAGCATCCTTGTTCAGCCCTCTATGCATCTCAGTGGTTTGATCCTGTCTGGAGAGGATCAGCATCTTTTCCCCTCCTTTTTCATGCCTATGATTTAATCCTTTGTCACTGAGCATCAGTTTCTTTTAGCTCCTCCCCTGGATCTACAGTGGTTTGATCCTACCTCATAGACTATTAGGTCCTTTCTGATCCCCCTCCAGCATCAGCTTCACAAATGGTATGGTCCTTAGTATCAGATCCTTTTTTGTAACTCCCACTGGTCTTCCAAGGAGACTGAAGCTGCTTAATCTCATTCCTGATTCATCTTGATCCCTTCAGTGGCTTATTCTTGCATTAGCAATGTAAAACTGGCCCAAAGCGTCAGTTAAAATGGTCAATAGTTGCTCTTGACCAGTTCAAATATTTTCTCACAAGGGAAAATTAGTTCTGACCACTTCAAATCTATTTTGACCAATTTGAACTAATTCTACAGAACTGGAGCCTGAGGTCGATAAACCCAGGAAGATGGCTGAGGATGATTCTGATTTGAGCCACAGCAAGGAATCAGGTACTTACACAAATGTTGAAATTGATCTGAGAACTAGCAAAGAAAACAGATCAAATGAGACAGAAAAATATAGCTGCCAGAGTTGGTTAAAGGGTGGTCCAAAAGAGACTAATTGCATCCAAACCTATTTATTTTGAGAGATGGGAGGCCGTTTTGAGGAGGTAATTCAGGATTTGGGACTCTGTGTGTTGGTATGTCTGGTAAGCAGTGTGGGAACTGATAGCCTCTAGCAGCCCCATCCTGCTAGAGCTGCAACTAGATTGTATGTGGGTCCAGTGTTGCCTGTAAGCCATCCCATGGGATCATTCTTTGTATCTGGCTTAACTTCAGACTGCAATTTTTAGAGTCCCAAGTCATGAATGACAACCTTTTCACCCCTTTAACTATGGATGGTCATGGTACTTTTTAGCTGTTTAGGGATGCTATTTAGGTTAGAAGGAAGAACTGGTAAACCCTGAAGAAAAGAGTTAATTACAATAGGTAAGACATGAAGTGAGTGACCTGGTTAATTAAAAACTGAGTTGAGGATTATACCTTGCAATTTTTTAGAAAGATGTATAAGAAAAGGTTGAGAACAGTATCTAATTTCTCAGCTGTGGAACTGTTTATCTATCTCCTCATTACTGTGGGCTGAAGTAGAAATTGGCCTGTGTTGTCTAGTATTTCTTCCAGGTGGTTATCTTTCTGTCCTTTGTGGGAACTGCACTATGAAGGATAGGGATTTTTAAAAATGGAGGATGAAAATAAATTTTTGTAGACTATAACATTTCCAATTTGTGCAAAATCTCTGCAGTGGGACAATGGACAGCCTGGATGCTTTGATGATAAGTGACAGAATGCTGCAAGATTGAGGGTGGGGCTGGAGCTCTGGTTTGGCACAAAATGTCTCAACATATTTTCTGCAGATGAATGAGGCTTTTTGGTTGCTTACCTGAAAGGTAAAATAGAAAAGATTCCTAGAATGGCAAAGGAACTTAGCTGTCTGGGAAGAAAACAGATCCTTTTGTGAAAGAATTGGCTTAGTATCCTGTGATTTGAAAGATGTCTTTCAGGAAGATTAATTCAGTTAGCCAGTGCCTGTTTCATGACAGGGGAGGATGGTGGCCATTTTAGTGAAAACAGCTGAATGGCACTTTCAAATGCTGAGGT
>NW_011490473.1:3579-5504 GCF_000754665.1 Bison bison bison | reverse complement strand
TGTAGGGAAAAATGTGATAGAATTTCTAATTTTTACCTGATCACTTCTCCAGTTGAGTAAAGAGCTGGTATTGCCAGAGGCAAGTCAGGAGTGTGGACAAATGCGTCATGCTGGGCTGGGTGCCTGGAGTAGATGAGAATATCATGAAGATATATGATCAGTCTCTAGTCCAGCAGGTCCTGGAGGATGGTGTTGGAAGGCAGCTGAGCTATTACACAGACTAAATGGCTTGACTGTTTATTCATAATGTCTGTACTTATACGGAATGTTGTTTTCCATAGACTCTTCAAATGATACAGCTGTAAAAGGATGCAAAGATCTTCAAAGTCCAGACAATTCTATCTATTTTTAAGAATAAGAAGTTGTGATTCAGAGAACAAAAGGGACTTCTACTTCTTCCATATTTTGCCTCTGATAGTGCCAAAGATTTATTTTTTTAAATGTAACCTAGTGAATTTAGGATTAGAGTTTCTTAGAAAAGATTTTTTTTTTCAGGAAGGAATAACTCCCCTGTGAAGTTTGCTACTCTGTTTCAGAGCTACAAGATAAGCATGTAATCTGGTTTGCTTCCCCCACCCCCAATATTATAGAAGCCAGCATGTTGAAAATGAAAAAGAAAAAAAAGCATGAGCTTTAGAGTCAGACAGATTGGATTTATTTGCATGAACCTGTGGGAAATTGTTTAACTTATTTGAGCTTCAGAATTATTATCTGAGAAAATGGGAGTAATAGTTTGATTTTAGCCATGTATACTTTGAGGTACTTGTGGAAAATCCAAGTGGAGACATTAGGAAGCCTGAATCTCAGGAGAATGACCTAGTCTTGAGGTACAGATTTGAGAGTCAACAGCCAAGAGGAAGGCATATAAAATATAAGCATAGATAGCATTGCCTAGGCAGAGGAATCACTTCCCTCTGACAGCTCTTCAGATATTTGAGGTTGACAGTTATGTTATCCAGATTATTCAATTCTCTAGGCTTGACAACCCTAGATGATGTCTGAATTATCTTTGATAATTCTGCACTTGTCTTGAATTCCAGCCTCTTCGTCAACCAAATTGTTCTTTTGGGGACATATCACCTTTTGGTTTCATTATTCTTGAGGTGTTCTAATGCTAAACTCAGTACTCCGGGTATGGTTTGGAGTAAGAGCAAGACCATCACCTCTTTCATTCTAGACACTATACTTTTATGTGTGTGGCCTAAGGTCACAGTAGCTCATTTTTTGTCTCCATGCCTTACCACTGACTCATATCATGTATATTGTTGACTAAACTTCCTAAATTTTTTAGCAGATACTACTGACAAGCCATATTATTGACCCTCTGATCATGATATCATGATTGTCTGTGTCAGTGAGTCTCAAACCTTAGCATGTAAAGATTTACTTGGGAAGCTTGTTGAAAATGCAGATTCTAGGTACCCAGTCACCATGTTCTCATTCAATATGTCTGCAATGGGGCCCAGCTGTTTTAACAAGCATCTCAAGTGACTCTGATGCAGGTTGTCCTTTAAAATATTCTGAGAAATACTGACCTATGACATGGAGAAAACTACATTTGATTCATTCTATTTCCTGGTAGTGACTTGGCATCTAGCCCATGCTTGATCCTGCTTCATTGGAGAATGCAGCCATGAAATAGGAGTAGGATATCACTAGCCCCATCTCAGTTCTTGATATCCCACATTTGGGTGTAGTGGGAAAGGTAAAACTTTTTTTTTTAACATTGCTTTTCTAATCTTCTTTTTTAGAATGAAAAATTTCTAAAATTTATTTATTTATCAATGGATCACTTATAGAAAACTTACTTTTTGGTACTAGTATTTTTTAAATAAATTTATTCATTTTAATTGGAGGCTAATTACTTTACAATATTGTAGTGATTTTGCCATACATTGACATGAATCAGCCACGGGTGTACATGC
>NW_011490473.1:0-399 GCF_000754665.1 Bison bison bison | reverse complement strand
GATTTTGGAGCCCAAGAAAATAAAGTCTCTCACTGTTTCCATTATTTCCTCATCTATTTGCCATGAAGTGATGTGAGTGGATGCCATGATCTTAGTTTTCTGAATGCTGAGTTTTAAGCCAGCTTTTTATTTTTTTAAATTTATTAATTTTGCTTTATTTTATTTATTTTTTTCTCTTAATAGGCATTTTGTTTATCTATATTTTCTTATTAGTGCTTTTTAATTTTTTTTTTTTACTTTACAATATTGTATTGGTTTTGCCATACATCAACATGAATCCACCACGGGTGTACACGTGTTCCCTGTCCTGAATCCCCCTCCCACCTCCCTCCCCATCCCATCCCTCTGGGTCATCCCAGTGCACCAGCCCCGAGCATCCTGTATCATGCATTGAACCTG
>NW_011490472.1:21416-22517 GCF_000754665.1 Bison bison bison | reverse complement strand
AGCAGCAGCAACAGAGACGTTCAGTAAGACAGTGGTTTTCCATCTTTTTCATTATAAGTTTTAAGGCAATAAATCTTTTTTCCCCCTAAATTCAACATTATGTAGAACTCCAGAATAAAAATCAGTACAATTGGAGCTAGGAAGCAATGGAGTTGGTCTGTCAGAATGGAGGTGGAGACACCAGAGTTCTCACTTCTTGGGATCTCAGAAATGGCTCCTGAGGCATCACAGGCACTTGGCACTTGGGGAGAGGGGCCAATTGGAAAATCCTCGTAAGAGAGAGTCATTGCCCAAAGCAATGTGATCCCAAGGGCTGATTTTCTGTGTTATCACCTGTTTTAAGAATGGGAGCTGAGAATGGGAGTGAGAAGATTCAGATCATGTTAGGGAAATTAAAGTGGAGGAAATCTTGTTCAGGCTTTAGAAGCAGGAGAGAAGGCCTCTGACATGCCTGGACACTGCCCAGTTTCATGCCTGCTGGCAAGCACAAGTCAGATGGTTATTTAGATAAGAAAGGGAGTGGGTTTTAGAATCTCGTAAGCCTCTGAGGATCTGGCCAGCACTCGGGGTCTAAGTCTTATGACTCACAAGGTGAAACAAACACCATTGTAAAACTTAAAAAAAGAAGCTGCATTTTTGTGTGTAAACTGATGATGTCAGTTTTCAGCTTGGAATTATAAGCAGGAGCCCACAAAACTGCAATTTGAAGTCTCATCCATGGGGTGGATGCACTGCCCAGGACCCTTTCCCAATTGGAACTCAAGATTGCTGTTACTCGCGACTTTCCAGCACTGTTTACGTCTGGATGTAGGTCAGCCCAGTTTGATGATGTATGTGCTGTTACTTCTCTCTATTGTTTCTATTTCTTTCCTTCTAATGACTGTTTATTGAAATTAAGTCAAATAGTCTCCTATAAAACATTGAAATTGTATATTTGTGTATAATGAGTGGTTTGCTTTGGTAACAAATCCTTTACAACTAAAATGAAGGTAAAATTTTCAGCAAAACAAACCAACATTTTCATTGAGAGTAGGTCACAAAGGAGCCGGGACATCAGTGAGAATTTCTGAAGTTACATGGTAACCATCAACTTTGCCTCCT
>NW_011490472.1:16790-17800 GCF_000754665.1 Bison bison bison | reverse complement strand
AGAGCTTCTGATTCAGTTAGGGCTGAGTCTGAGAAGTTGTATTTCTAACAAGCTCCCAGGTAATGTGGATGAGTTGATCCAGGAGCCGCTATAACTACTGAAGTCTCAGAAAATATCTTGCTCCATCAGGCAGGTGATTCAGACAAGTCAAGATCTGCAGCTGGATATAATACTCTCTAGTCTCTGGAAAGCCAAGCAAGCACAAAATGGGGTATCAAGGGAAAGAGATTCATTCTGCCTGAGGGGGACCAAGAAGGCTTTGTATATAGGTCTTTTTTTGAACCAGACACTGAGGTGAAGAATGGCCAGGTAAGGTGATATCAGGTAGAGGGTGGTGAAGGTGGCCCGTTGTAGATGAGTACAAATGGCTTTGGGGATTGATTTATGATACACAGCAGCAGTAAGGGCTTCCCCAGTGGCTCAGTGGTAAAAAATTCACCTGCAGTGCTGGAGCCACAGGAGACGCAGGTTCTATTCCTGGGTTGGGAAGATCCCCTGGAGGAGGGCATGGCAGCCCACTTCAGTATTCTTGCCTGGGAAATCCCATGGGTGGAGGAGCCTGGCAGGCTCCAGTGTTGGGGGCCACAAAGAGTAGGACACGACTGAAGCCATTGAGTACGCACGCATATTGCAGCTGTAGGGTGGCTACTCACTTTATAAGGATCTACAAGAAGGAAGCCATCCTTCTTTGCTTAATTAAATCTTCGCATTGATGACTTGAGGTGATTGCACAAGTAGAAAGAAAAGTGAAAGAAGGAATTGGCAGAGTGTGTTCCCTGGCATTCCCTCCAATGGGTGCTCCACTGTTGTCTGCATTTTTCTCAGTACAAACCAGAACCACAGGAATAATTATTCTGCAAAGGCAAGAATCTCTGCAAGGAGATCCAACCAGTCCATTCTGAAGGAGATCAGCCCTGGGATTTCTTTGGAAGGAATGATGCTAAAGCTGAAACTCCAGTACTTTGGCCACCTCATGCGAAGAGTTGACTCATTGGAAAAGACTCTGATGC
>NW_011490472.1:15615-16289 GCF_000754665.1 Bison bison bison | reverse complement strand
AAAGACAAAACGAAATATTGCTTCATGGCTCAGGCAATGTATCTCTGTCTCTATTGTTTGTTGAAGTCTTACTAGGGTCAGTTGTGTCTTGAATTATTCCATTTCCTATTTCTCTGTGCCGCAATACTTCCAACTATTTCAGAAATAAAGTCCCTTTTTTTTCATTTTACATTTTCATGGATAAGTATTGAATATGACAGGGCCTGTCATCACCTAATGAGAAATGGCTGTTGGGCAACTTATAACTATTATTAAGATGACATTTTCCCCTCTGAGTATCAACAAGAAACTGAGATGCATGGACTCTAAAACAAAAACATGAAGGGCCAAAGAGAAGACAATAGCTGAAAGCAAAATAGATGAATTAGGATTTTAGGCTTGATCTGGTAACATTTTCAAAGGTATTCGGAAAAACTTCCTACAGAGGAAAACAGAGTAAAGCAAAGAGACATGAGAAAAGTGCGATTTGGTATATGATGAGGTTTATTACTTTTCAGTAAGCTTCTTGCACTAGTGACCCAATCTTCTCACACATACCCCCAAAAATTCTTCCCATTGTCTGTTCATCAGAGAGACTCAGTTCAGTTCAGTCGCTCAGCTGTGTCCCACTCTTTGCAACCCCATGAATCGCAGCACGCCAGGCCTCCCTGTCCAACACCAACTCCCGGAGTTCA
>NW_011490472.1:12256-13749 GCF_000754665.1 Bison bison bison | reverse complement strand
GGTGGTGTCATCTGCATATCCGAGGTTACTGATATTTCTCCCGGCAATCTTGATTCCAGCTTGTGCTTCCTCCAGCCCAGCGTTTCTCATGATGTACTCTGCATATAAATTGAATAAGCAGGGCGACAATCAGAGAGACTAGCGAAAGGCTTTTCCAGATCGGTGCCAAACTACAAGACAAAAATCATTCCTATGACCTATGTATATACGTAATGCATGCATGTGTGGGTGCTAAGTCACTTCAGTCTTGTCTGACTCTGTGCAACCCTATGGACTGTAGCCCCCCAGTCTCCTCTGTCCATGAGGATTCTCCAGGCAAGAATGCTGTAGTGGGTTGCCATGCCCTTTTTCAGGGGATCTTCCCGACCCAGGGATCGAACACACATCTCTTATGTCTCCTGTATTGGCAGGTGGATTCTCTACCACTAGTGCCACCTGGGAAGCCCTATGCATAATGCATTGCTGCAAAACTTATACTGGGTATCACAAAGTAGATACGAAGTGTTGTATGAGAAAACCACCATAAAGTATTGAATGCTTACAAACACCAATTTTCTTTTTTGACAGCATAATGAGAAGTTTCAAAGCACTCTTGTCTTTAAAATTACAGTATCATTTTGTTTTGTGGTTTTATTTTCTGATTGATCTTTAGATATGTGCCAACAGTCCTGGGGGTGAGGATGGGTACGAAGATGAAATCACAAACTCAAAACTGTTGCACCTAATGCTTGGAATCTTGAAAGTCAAAGCAGATGCCTGAGTTATGAATTGCAAGTTTGTGTGCAAGCAATCTGGCAGCTACTTAATGCTGAATAGCAACTGTTCCCCAGAAAATAGTTTGTCTCATTTGGTAGCATGGTTAATGCTTGAAGGAAGAAAGGAAGTCAGAAATTTTGGAAGCCTGGAAGTCGGTATATAGAGGGTTACATTTTATTGCAGGGACTGAGGTCATATCTGGTCTATTTTTACCTAGGTTCCCCAAATCTCTGAGTTAGAAGGAACTCAACATTTAGGCCAGTGCTTCTCAAACTTTAATGTGCTCATGAATCATATGGTGCTCTTGTTAAAATGCAGATTTTGATTCAGCAGGCATGGAGGAGGGGCCTGAGATTCTGTAGGTATGACAAGCTCACAGGCTTCCCAGGTGGTGATAGTGGTAAAGAACCCACCTGCCAATTCAGGAGACACAAGAGAGGAGAGTTGTATCTCTGACTTGGGAAGATCCCCTAGAGGAGGGCATGGCCACCCACTCCAGTATTCTTGCCTGGAGAGTCACATGGACAGAGGAGCCTGGCAGGCTACAGTTCAAATGGTCACACACCACTGAAGCGACTTAGCACACATGCAACAAGCTCTCAGGTAAGGCTAATACTGCTGGTCAGTGGGGCACCTATTGAGTAGCAAGGTCTAAGACCATTTTTGTTTTGCTTTCACTTCTCAGACATTCTAGTGTTTTGTAATTATGTCACAGGTAATTTGTTACCAATATTAGG
>NW_011490472.1:10890-12156 GCF_000754665.1 Bison bison bison | reverse complement strand
TTTATGAATGAAAGTCATTTAAGGTTATCCCCTAATAATGTTATTCTCCTTGACATCTAACTTCTGATATGCTATCCTTAGTGGAAGAGTAAAGCTAGACTCCTGCCAGGAAATTACACATAGGTCTGGTTATGCCTTTGAGAATGTGGTAAACAGGTGTAAGTCATCTGCCATGAGTAGAGAAACAATTGAGATTTGCTAATTTAGTTTAATCTCTCAATCAGTAATTTGAAAATCAGGTCACATTAAATAAATACATAAACCTGTACTGGATATCTTTAACTTACAAAAATAATGTACCTCCATTCAACAACTTGAAACAGTGAATATCTGTGCAAAGGAAGAAATGATCAACTCTATGTATTCCCTCCAACCCTCCATTAACTGTGGTGTGTACTTCCTGATGGCACTTTTCTATTTATATAAACATACTTTTAACAAAGTATATCAATTTTTCTGCAAGTTGCTGTTCTTATTTAATATTTTGGAAACAATAATTGCAGGTCTATTAGAAAAAAGCAACCAAGCATTTTTCTAATTTTCTCAAGCAATTTTCTTGAGCTTTAATTCCATTTTTGCAATCCAAACTAGTTTTATTAAGAGGAAGATGAATACCAATCATAGTGTTTTGCCAGGACAGTAGAATGTAAGTTCTATGAATGCCAAGATCTTTGTCTGGATCAGATGTATCCCAAGATCCTACAATGAAGTCTGATAAGTAGTAAGTGCCTGAGAAATATGTCTTTAATAAATCAGTGTTAGCCCTGCAGTATCAGGACAATTGGGAAGTAGATAGAGGAATAGACTGTCAAGGAAAGGGCTGAGGCATGTCTGTACGTGTGTGTGCTCAGGCAGGTCCAACTCTTTGTGGCTCCATGGACTCCTCTGTCCATGGGATTTCCCAGGCAAGAATACTGGAGTGGGTTGACATAGCCTACTCAAGGGAATCTTCCAGACCCAAGGATCAAAGCCATGTCTCTTGTATCTCCTTCATTGGCAGGCAGATTCTTTACTATTAGAGCCACCTGGGAAGACCTGGGCATAACTTATATCCATTAAATGTTTGGCCTTGACAACATCCAATAAGAATCAACACATTAGCTAGATAAATTTTGTCTTTATCTCAATTTTGTTTAATGACTGATCATATAATACAGTGATTCTTCTTGATTCCACAATTGTGATAAAGAAGCACTTTATTTGCCTTTTTAATGTACTAAGATTACCCTAAAGAAACTGGAAAACACTATATAATTGAGTACATAT
>NW_011490472.1:9367-10790 GCF_000754665.1 Bison bison bison | reverse complement strand
ATATAATAAGAGTCCTCATCCTTAGCTCAGAATGCTGGAAATTTTCACAGTCACTCAGCAACTATCATGCTCAACCTCCAAGTAAGAGAAATCTGAGTATTTACTATGTGAATTAGGAGAAAAAGCTGCTTGGCCATATTTTGTACTGTGCCAGTAACCCTTAAATGTACGCTTCCTTGGATTTTGGCTCCATCTGAGGACAAAAAAATCATCTAATGCTGCGATTTTTTTAGATGATCTAGGACATTCCAGAATTTTGAAGTTGCTTTTCGAAGAGGAGAACAAAGACTCCTTGCCTCAGGGGAATTAGTTATAAAGATTCCTTCAAGCCTTGAACTTGTTTGTATGTAATTCTACACCTTTTAAGATGCAAATCATTTTGTCAGATAAACCAGAGGAGATCTGTTGAAAAACTGTTGTGGACTTTGGCAGTTTAATAAAAGGCCCATTTTCAAAACATTACCTTGTGTAGTGTGGGTCATGTCAGGTGATCTCATTTTGATGCTACTTGGAGTTAATGAAAGGGCAATAACTTCTGACAAATGGTGTTACAATTTAGTGAATGCAGGAAGGATGGAGGAGCCCAGATTCTATCCTTATTTCTGTAGCTTAGAGTATTTGTGAACCTAAAGAAATTACTTAACCATTCTGAGCCTCTGTTTTTGCATGGTCACAGGGAATACCTGCTAATAGCAAGATCTTGACAGAGTTGTAGAAAGGATCAACTGAGATTTTGTGTGGAACATTAGTTCAGCTCCTGGCATGTGGTAAGTGATCAGCAAGGTCAACTAGTATTACTACTGATAAGAATAAAACAAGTGGAAGGGATAAATTTGGGATTAGAAGATACTATACACAAGTATATATATATGTATACTGTATACATATATACTGTATATGTATTTATCTGTATACATATATACATATATGTGTGTATATACATATACATACTGTATACATATATATACAAACTGTATACTTACATATATTTATACTTATATATAAGTATATACTGTATATGTATGTATATATACTGATATATACTGATGTTGAAGCTGAAACTCCAATACTTTGGCCACCTGATGTGAAGAACTGACTCATTTGAAAAGACCCTGATGTTGGGAAAGATTGAAGGCGGGAGGAGAAGGGGACGGCAGAGGATGAGATGGTTGTATGGCATCACTGACTCAATGGACATGAGTTTGAGTAAGCTCTGGGAGTTGGTCCCCACTCCAGTACTCTTGCCTGGAAAATCCCATGAATGGAGGAGCCTGGTGGGCTGCAGTCCAAGGGGTCGCTAAGAGTTGGACATGACTGAGCAACTTCACTTTCACTTTTCACTTTCATGCATTGGAGAAGGAAATGGCAACCCACTCCAGTGTTCTTGCCTGGAGAATCCCAGGGACGGGGGAGCCTGGTGGGC
>NW_011490472.1:7078-7604 GCF_000754665.1 Bison bison bison | reverse complement strand
GGTATTGACCTTGTGAGGCTGTGGAGTGTCCACAGCATATTTGAAGCAGGATCTCAGTTCCTCAACAGGGACTGAGCCTGGGCTGCAGTGATAAGAGTGCCGAACCCTAACCACTAGACCACCAGAGATTGGCTAGGAGCAGGGCCTGGCTCTTCTCCGCTATGAAGAAAAAAACTCAACAAAGAGACAAAAAGTAGTGAGACAAAGTGCTTATTAGGAGAGAAGATAGGTGCAGAGAAAGCACAGACAGGCTCAGATAGAGGAAGAGAGAGAGACACGAGCATTGGGGTTCTTCTGGTTACCTCTGGTCAATCATCTTGCTTTGTCTGGCTCTGGGCCTATATTTGGTCTGACTCAGGATGCTTCCCTGTGTGTGTGCATATTTTTCAGCCAAGACAGATTCAAGCACAAGGGTCTCTGGGAAGTTGACAGAACATATTATGGTCTGGCACCCTGAGAATCCTTTCTGGGCATGTGGGGTTTCCTTGACCTCAAGGATGAGAAATATGTGGTCTCTTTAGAGGTA
>NW_011490472.1:4834-6978 GCF_000754665.1 Bison bison bison | reverse complement strand
AAACTGTTAGTCTTGTTATTGTCCCCCAAATATATGTTAGGCCCTCATTACTATAAATATCATTGGAAAAATCCCTGGTGCTGGGAAAGATTGAGGGCAGAAGGAGAAGAGGGCATCAGAAAGTGAGATGCCTGGATGGCATCACTGATGCAATGGACATGAACTTGGGCAAACTCCAGGAGTCAGTGATGGACAGGGAAGCCTGGCATGCTGCAGTCCATGGGGTCGCAAAGAATCGGACACGACTAGGCAACTGAACAACGCTATTAGTATCAGAGGAAATGAATGAACTTTGCCTTCAGTTTGTTTTCTCTAGTTTTCCCTGTTAGGTCTATATACCAACCTGAAATAAACAAACAAATAAATACAACTATGTACAAAGAATTCAGATCACTTCTGTCCCTTCTAACACTCATTCTCTAGGCAGGAGCCAGAGTGATCTTTTAAAAAAGTAAAACAGATCACGTTATTCCCTGGCTCAAAAGTCTTTATTGTCCTTCCATTGACTCCAGAAAAAGGATCCAAATTCCTCCTTCAATAGGTGTTGTGTTATTTTGATCCTACCTCCTCCCTCTCTGGCCTCATTTTCACTGTTTCCCTTTAATCACCATCTTGCTGTTTCTCCAAACGCACAGTTTGCTTCAGCCTTGGGGACTTAGTATTTGCTGTTCTCTCTGTTTAAAGTGCTCTGTCTCTAATCTTTTGCATTGAAAAGCTTTTATGTCTCAGCCCAAAGAGCACTTCCTCAGTGAGGCCTTCCTTGACCACCCATACTAAATCAGCACCCTCACCCTCCAAACACTCTCTACACTTCTGATTATTATTATTTAACACAGCATTCAGCACCACCCAAAATTATGTTTATCTCAATTTTCTCATTTGCTATCTGTGTTTTCCCACTAGTATAAAGGCAGGATCTTATGCCTCCTATTCCTTGGTATATCCTCAGTGCCAAAATCAGTACCAGGCCCAGAGTAGGCACTCATGAATCATATGGCAATGTCTTGGAGAGGTGTTATATCTTTCCTTGGTGCCTGATAAAGTGTGTTATTATCCAAAGGCTGGATCTCATTCAAGTTCTGCATTCATTTAGCTATATCATCTTAGACAAAGTATTCATATTCTTGAGCTGTACTTGATTCATCAAAAAAAATGAGAAGGATATAGCAGGATCTTTCAAACTAGAACCAAAAAATTAATAATGAATTCTCTCTATTTTTAACATTACAAGAATGATGATGAAAATCTGATATTTTATCCATATTGTATTTGTAGAGAGCAAATACAATATCCATTTTTGCCTTTGTTTAGAATTATATTAGTCCATCATAATTTGCCTTTTCTTACTGTTCATGTCTATAGATATGAGTTTGAGCAAGCTCTGGGAGTTGGTGATGGACAGGGAAGCCTGGCATCCTGTAGTCCATGGGGTCGCAAAGAGTCAAACACGACTGAGCAACTGAACTGTTAATAATTTGCAGTTTGTGTCTTTTATTTATAAAAAGGATGAACAAGTCAAGGATAATTTTGTTTTCTAGAAAAATATTTTCAAATGGAAAAATAAAAAACGTGAGTTATTAGGGCTGAAAAGGCTTTGGAGAAAATGAGCTCTAAATGTCTTCAAAATTCTGTGATTCTTAGTGTATAATTCAGAATCCTTTGTTGTAAGCAACAGAGTCCATTCTAGGCAGCCACCACAGAAGCGTATCTAATAAAGAATGGAAGGTACCTCACAGAATCTCTGCATTTACTAAATACAGTTTTGGACTGCAAAATAGTACCACTCTAATTCTTTCACTGTCAGATTAAATTGTTACATAGAATTTCTTGTTTAAAACATACACATTATTTATCTTGATCATGTGCTTGTGCACAATTGCTCAGCTGTGTCCATCTCTTTGGGACCCCATGGACTGTAACCCGCCAGGCTTCTCTGTTCATAAGATTTACCAGGCAAGAATACTGGAGTGGGTTGCCATTTCCTTCTCCAGGGGATATTCCCAACCCAGGGATGGAAGCTGTATCTCCTGCACTGGCAGGTGGGAAGCCCTATTTGTGTTGATAAGTAATACCAAATTTAGACCCACAAATCATATGACAAACAATGTACTGAAGAGGAAGACCCTTTCCACATATCCTTGTCA
>NW_011490472.1:1497-1816 GCF_000754665.1 Bison bison bison | reverse complement strand
GGTAGACAGAATGAAAACCACAATCACAGAAAACTAACCAATCTGATCACATGGACCACAGCCTTGTCTGACTAAATGAAACTATGAGCCATGCCATGTATCCCAACAGATGGGTCATGGTGGAAAGTTCTGACAAAATGTGGTCCACTGGAGAAGGGAATGGAAAACCACTTCAGTATTCTTGCTTTGAGAACCCCATGAAAAGTATAAAAAAGCAAAATATAGGACACTGAAAGATGAAATCCCCAGGTAGGTAGGTAGTTGGCCAATATGCTACTGGAGAACAGTGGAGAAATAACTCCATAAGGAATGAAGAGAC
>NW_011490472.1:1029-1397 GCF_000754665.1 Bison bison bison | reverse complement strand
GCTCCAACTAAGCATCCAGGAATGGACATTCCTCTGCACAGCCTTTGGCTCATCTTGGACAGCAGAAGCTCCTCCCCTGCAGGCTTGGCACCTGTTGTAGCCATCGGGGCCTGGGAGGGGGCATCCAGGGTTAACTCCAAGCTAGAGAGATGCAAAATATTCCCACACATCCTTACTCCTTCATAAAATTTGTTACTCAGCATTGAATTGGTTAACAGAAACGTGTGGCCATCCCGTTTTCTTCAGAATCTGCCCACATTGACTGGCTTAGAAAGTTTTCAAGAAAATGTTTCCTTCCCGAGGAGGCAGCCAAGTGTAAGCTCAGCTGGCAGTGACTGATTTGAATTTGGCTTCCTCAGATGGCAATT
>NW_011490472.1:580-929 GCF_000754665.1 Bison bison bison | reverse complement strand
TCTGCACACCAGGACCCAGGAGAAAGGAGCAGTGACCCCACAAGAGACTGACCCAGACTTGCCCGTGAGTGTCCAGGAGGCTCTAGTGGAGGTGTGGGTGGGCAGAGGCATGGGTGGGCAGTGGCCTGCTGCAGGGTCAGGGGCACTGAGTGTGGCAGTGCATGCATGGGACCTTTTGAAGGAGGTTGCCATTATCTTCATTGCCCCCACCATAGTTTGGCCTCAGGTCAAACAACAGGGAGGGAACACAGCCCCACACATCAAGAGAAAATTGGATTAAAGATTTACTGAGCATGGCCCTGCCCATCAGAACAAGACCTAGTTTCCTCCTCAGTCAGTCTCTCCCATC
>NW_011490472.1:0-480 GCF_000754665.1 Bison bison bison | reverse complement strand
AGCCCACCAGGCTCCCCCATCCCTGGGATTCTCCAGGCAAGAACACTGGAGTGGGTTGCCATTTCCTTCTCCAACTACTGTGGGCAAGACCATTATAGATATAATGTTGACCATTATATCTACTACTTCTCCCTTAGAAGAAATCGAGTAGTCCTCATAGTCAACAAAAAAGTTGAAATGCAGTACTTGGATGCAATCTCAAAAATGACAGAATGATCTCTGTTCATTTCCAAACAAACCATTCAATACCACAGTAATCCAACTCTATGCCCCAACTAAAAATGCTGAAGAAGCTGAAGCTGAACAGCTCTATAAAGACCTACAAGACCTTCTAGAACTAACACCCTAAAAAGATGTCCTTTTCATTATAGGGGACTAGAATGGAAAAGTATGAAGTCAAGAGATACCTGGAGAAACAGGCAAATGTGGCCTTGGAGTACAGAATGAAGCAGGGCAAAGGCTAACAGAGTAGCAAGAGAA
>NW_011490471.1:4680-5264 GCF_000754665.1 Bison bison bison | reverse complement strand
TTTTTGTCTCCACCCTGAACTCCTTTCAAGGGGGTGTTGAAGGTCAGCATCTTGTAGTGGTCATGATTTAATCTTTGTAGAGGCAGCTGGCAAGGGCCAACTTCTAGTGAGCAGTGACCCTTCATAGCCACATATTTGACCATGTTTTGGGGGCATCATGGTCATTGTGTCCCACGGTCCTGGGAAGGCTCATTCCCAAGTCTAACAAAGATTCCATTGACAGGCCACTCAATGTGTTATCACTAGACCAGATCTTGTAAGTAGCAAAAGTCTCTGGACCTTATCTGTTTTACTAGCCTCTTGGTCCAGGAAAATATTTCCTCTTGTTGTTTCTTCCCATATCTAGAGTTACATCATTATAATTATCGATCTCATATGAAACTGCATATCAGCACTTTATCACAGGCTCAGTCACGTATTTGGTAACATAAGAAATAATCTTCTGAAACAAGCTACTTAGAAAATAATATAGCTAGCAGTTATTAGTAAGGTCACAAGCAAGAATTTAAGTCAAGAACTTTAATTGGATATAGCCTGGTATACCCCAGGTCATCTGTCTCAGTTAAATGATTATAGCCAATTGT
>NW_011490471.1:0-411 GCF_000754665.1 Bison bison bison | reverse complement strand
TGAAGAATGGGGCTCCTAAATTAGAAACTAAATCACCCAGAACACTTATCACTAACAAGTGTCCTAGTCACTCTATGAATCATATAAATCTTTTGTGCAAGGGTCAAGGGGATGGTGGACAGACAATATGTGCAGCACCACTGGCCAAGGGCTGTATACTCCATGGGGCCACAGAGTCAAGGACACAACTGAGTGATGTTCACTTTCACTACTGGCATGTAAAACACTATCAGTATCAACCACTTGGTGCATATGATTAACTATATTATAGATTCAATAGATACTTTTTAATCAGATTTACACATTTTAAGAATAATTGAATTGGTTGCACAGATATTATAATAAGGAGTCAATGATAGAGGATCTTATATGCTAAACTTAGTTTTACACATTTCAGCAAAAATATACCAC
>NW_011490470.1:9582-10795 GCF_000754665.1 Bison bison bison | reverse complement strand
GTCTGGTGAAGCTCATGGACAGAGGAGCCTGGGGGGCTGTAGTCCATAGGGTCACACAGAGTCGGACACGACTGAAGCAACTTAGCACAAGCATGCAAAGTGATACTACTGCTTATTTAACTTCTGTGCAGATTATATCATGCGAAATGCCAGGCCGGATGAATCACAAGCTGGAATCAAGAGTGCTGGGAGAAGTATCAACAACCTCAAATATGCAGTTGATGCCACTCTAATGGCAGAAAGTGAAGAGGAACTAAAGAGCCTCTTGATGAAGAATCAAAGAGAGGCGTGAAAAATCTGGCTTAAAACTCAACATTCAATAAACTAAGATCAATCATCCGGTCCCATCACTTCATGGCAAACAGATGAGAGAATAGCATTGAACATGTATATTACCATATGTAAAACAGATGACCAGTGCAAGTTTGATGCATGAAGCAGGACATTCAAAGCCGGTGCTCTGGGACAACCTAGAGGGATGGAGTGCGGAGGAAGGTGGGAGGGGGAGTTCAGGATGGGGGAACACACGTACACCTGTGGCTGATTCATGTCAATGTATGGTAAAAACCACCACAATATCATAAAGTAATTCGCCTCCAGTTAAAATAAATTAATTAATTTTAAAAAAGACCTGGTGCAGCCAAATAAATAGATATTTTTTAAACCATTGGGAAAAACTCCCCAATATTCAATAAACTAAAATCACGGCATCCAATCCCTTCACTTCATGGCAAATAGATAAAGAAAAGTGGAAAGAGTGGCAGATTTTATTTTCTTGGGCTCCAAAATCTGCAGATGGTGAATGCAGCCATGAATTAAAAGACGCTTGCTCCTTGTAAGAAAAGCTATGACAAACCTACACAGTGTATTAAAAAGCAGAGACATCACTTTGCCAACAAAATTCTGTATAGTCAAAGTTTAAAAGGTTAAAAGTGTTAAAAAGTTAAAAAGGTTAAAAAAATCCACCTGCCAATGTGGTGGACACGGGTTCGATCCATGCCACAGAGCAACTAAGTCTGTGCACTGCAAATATTAATCCTGTGCTCTAGAGCCTGGGAATGTAACTTCTGAGCCCACGTGCCACAACTACTGAAGCCCCCCTGCCCTAGAGCCTGTGCTCCACAGCTAGAGAAGCCACTACAATGAGAAGTCCACTCCCGACAACTAGAGAAAAGCCTGTGCAGCAACAAAGACCCACCACAGCCAAATTAAA
>NW_011490470.1:4977-5690 GCF_000754665.1 Bison bison bison | reverse complement strand
ACTGTTTCCATTGCTTCCCCATCTATTTGCCATGAAGTGATGGGACCAGATGCCATGATCTTAGTTTTTGGCATGCTGAGTTTTAAGCCAACTTTTTCACTCTCCTCTTTCACTTTCATCCAGAGACTCTAGTTCTTCTTCGTTTTCTGCCATAAGGGTGGTGTCATCTGTACATCTGAGGTCATTGATATTTCTCCCGTCAACCTTGATTCCAGCTTGTGCTTCCTCCAGCCCAGCATTTCTCATGATGTACTCTGCATATAAGTTAAATAAGCAAGGTGACAATATACAGCCTTGACGTACTCCTTTTCCTATTCGGAACCAGTCTGTTGTTCCATGTCCAGTTCTGACTGTTGCTTCCTGACCCGCATACAGGTTTCTCAAGAGGCAGATATGGCAGATCTCAAGAGGTCTGGTATTCACATCTCTTTCAGAATTTTCCACAGTTTATTGTGATCCACACAGTCAAAGGCTTTGGCATAGTCAATAAAGCAGAAATAGATGTTTTTCTGGAACTCTCTTGCTTTTTTGATGATCCAGCGGATGTTGGCAATTTGATCTCTGGTTCCTCTGCCTTTTCTAAAACCAGCTTAAACATCTGGAAGTCCACGGTTCACATATTGCTGAAGCCTAGTTTGGAGAAGTTTGAGCATTACTTTACTAGCATGGGAGATGAGTGCAATTGTGTGGTAGTTTGAGCATTCTTTGGCATT
>NW_011490470.1:0-588 GCF_000754665.1 Bison bison bison | reverse complement strand
TTCCTCCCCATTACAGTTTTCAATTGATTATGTAGAAACTGGTGATCAAGTTTATGAATTTAACCTAGTTCACAAACCTGATTACAAAAAAGGATTCAGTTCTATTAAGTTGAAATTAACATCTAATTAAAAATTATATACTATTTT
Organism: Bison bison bison; assembly: GCF_000754665.1. Lineage (NCBI taxonomy): Eukaryota > Metazoa > Chordata > Mammalia > Artiodactyla > Bovidae > Bison > Bison bison. Next base: position 441 of record NW_011490470.1, on the reverse strand, counting down.
TTCCTCCATTACCCCAAGTAACAGAAAGTACATCTATATATAGATACAAGGGGAAAGTATAGCATATAAAATATTCACTCTTGTTCTAATGCTTAGGATGGCAAACTATTAAGTAGGTGCTTATTCATTCATACTTCCAGCACTTTTCTCAGAAAGGTTCAGGAAAGCTCTGTTCACACAGAGAGTAAAGTACAGAGAAAATACATTATACCAGTAAGCTACTATCTCCTGTCGTTGTTAAGCCGTTAAGTTGTATCCAACTTTTTGCAATCCCATGAACTGCAGCATGCCAGGCTTCCCTGTCCTTCACTGTCTCCCAGAGTTTGCTCAAATTCATGCCCATTGAGTCAGTGATGCCATACAACCTACTTCCTAAATCTTTAATTGAATTGTTATAAGATAGTATACTTTGATCAAATACAGCTTGCAAAACAGGAAAAA
>NW_011490469.1:9290-9693 GCF_000754665.1 Bison bison bison | reverse complement strand
AGGTGGGAAAGGGTGGGAGCTGAGTGTGGCTGGAGCAGAGGCGAGTGGTGGAAGGGGAGGGTGGGACATGGGGATGTGGCGGTAGGGGCTGGAAAAGAATAAAGACGGAAGTCCATGTCTTGAATGACAAATTCCTCTCACCAAGGTTGTTTGTGTGGTGGGGTCTCGTCGTCTGCTGGAGGGAGGTGGGGTTGTGGGCACTGCTGGGCACCTGTTCCCTGGAGACCTGAGCTCTCAGCTGCACTGAGGACTGTGTGTGTGGGTCTTTGGCTGGTGGCACCTCCTGGGCTGGTCAGGCTGAGTGTGTGTCCCTCTGTAGAACCCTGGCTACTACGACATCCAGGCCCAGGACCTGGGCATCTGGCACGTGCCCAACAAGTCCCCCTGCAGCAATGGAGGAAAA
>NW_011490469.1:4618-5293 GCF_000754665.1 Bison bison bison | reverse complement strand
CATTGTAACAGCATCATCTTTTAGGATATGAAATAGGTCAGTAGGAATTCCATCACCTCCAACTTTGTCTGTAGTGATGCTTCCTAAGCCCCTTAAGGCTTTCTTATCTCTCGTTGCTATTCTTTGGAACTCCGCATTCAAATGGGTATATCTTTCCTTTTCTCCTTTGCCTTTTGCTTCTCTTCTCTTCTCAGCTATTTGGAAGGGCTCCTCAGACAACCATTTTGCCTTTGCATTTCTTTTTCTTTGGGATTGTTTTGGTCACCACTTCTAGTAAAGGTCATGAACCTCCATCCATAGTTCTTCAGGCACTCTATCAGATCTAATTCCTTGAATCTGTTTGTCACTTCTGCTGTATAATCATAAAGGATTTGATTTAGGTCATACCTGAATGGCCTAGTGGTTTTCCCTCCTTCTTCAATTTGAGCCTGAAGTTTGCAATAAGGAGCTCATGATCTGATCATGATCAGCTCCAGGTCTTGTTTTTGCTGAGTGTATAGAGCTTCTCCACCTTTGGCTGAAAAGAATATAATCAATCTGATTTTGGTACTGACCATCGGGTGATGTCCACGTGCAGAGTTGTCTCTTGTGTTGTTGGAAGAGAGTGTTTGCTATGATGAGTGCGCTCCCTCGGGAAAACTCTGTTAGCCTTTGCCCTGCTTCATTTTGTACTCC
>NW_011490469.1:0-568 GCF_000754665.1 Bison bison bison | reverse complement strand
AGGACCGGCTATATATTTGTGGGTCCAGTGAATCCCTTCTTTGGTTCATCTAATTTGTTAGGGTGGCTCACAGAACTCAGAAAAAACTGGTGATTGATTTATTATAAAAAGATAAAAATTGGGAACTGCCGTATGTAAGAGATGCTTAGGGTACAGTATGGGGACAGTGTAAGGAGATTCCATGCCCTCTCAGCCTATCACCAACCCTGATTCTCCCATCAGTTCTCCAATCCAGAATCCCTCTGAACCCACTTCTTGGGTTTCTTTTCTTTTTCTTTTTTAACAAAGGCTTCATTACATAGGCATGATTGATTTAATCATTTACCAGGGCAATTGTTTCCATCTCCAGCCCTTCTTCCCTCCAGGAGGGTCAGGGTTTGTAGTACTGATAGTTCTAACCTTTTAATCATGTGGTTAGTCACCTGGCAACCAGCCTACCTCCTTAGGTGTGATTCAAAAGTTACTTTACTCACATAACACAAGAAACCTTTTTTTTTTGTTTGTTTTTTGCTCTGATCACTTAAGAATCCAAGAGTTTTAGGAACTCAGTGCCAGAAACAGGATGAAA
>NW_011490468.1:4703-5014 GCF_000754665.1 Bison bison bison | reverse complement strand
ACAGGCTGATCTAACCAGGCCCCTAGGAGCTGAGTTTCCATTGGAAAATTGGAAGTGAGAGCAAGTAGGCTGATTTGCTCAGAGAGAACAAAGGAGTTAAATGCCGGAGCCGCAGAAAGGTTTCAGCGGAGGTAGTTTAGAGGTGCCTGGCGAGGAGGGGAGGGGCTCCCTCCTCTTTTCCCCCTTCCTCGAGCACAGGCAGCGGGAGTGGCCAGGGGGGTGGGGATCCATGGTATTCCAGTCTCACTAGGGTGCCAGAATAACCCAGGGACTGGGAGGCAGGAGGACTGGGTCCTAGCTCTACCTCCACT
>NW_011490468.1:0-485 GCF_000754665.1 Bison bison bison | reverse complement strand
CATTAAATCTGGAGAAAGAAAAATAGGTACTCAAACCTGCACCAGCAACTATTTCTCCTCTCCCCCTGCTCACCATCCTCCCTGCCCTCACTTTACTTCTCTGTCGAATCATTTTTAACATCTGTGGCTGCTTGATTCGGGAGATGGATGGGCTGGGGGAGCCGAAGGGCACCTCGGAGGAGGAGCGGGATCAAGCAGACCCCTAGGATGGTAAGCGATATTTGGGGACCATGTGGGAACACCAGGTTTCCTCTCTGTCCTTTCCTTGCTGGGTTGTCAGTGAGTCAGTCTGAGTTGTTGTCAGGTTTTAGCTTGACGGAAGGGTTTCCAAACAGATCCAAGCTGTCAATTTGGCGGGGTGGGGGGGGCATGTCTGATTGGCTCTTGTTACTGGTTTCTCTTAAGGGAACATCAGGATGATGGGGAAAGAGGTGTGCGGTGAAGAAGGGGGAGAGGCAGGGCATTCATGAGGAAGTGGAGGTATA
>NW_011490467.1:8351-9629 GCF_000754665.1 Bison bison bison | reverse complement strand
TTCCAAGACTTAAATAAGTCATATAGAATCTGAATCCCATAAACATGATTGATTTAATTGTTATCACCTTCCAGGAGCATCTTAATTCATATGGGGTGGAAGAAATAGAAACCACCTGAAAAAAAGAAACTTGCAAATACATATATGCTATTTATATAAATACATATATGCTATTTATATAAATACATATCTGGTTTACAACTGTAAAAATAATGCTTCTTGCTTTCTTCTCTAGCATCATTTTAATGTTTTCTTTTAATTTTACCATTTTGACATTTCTAATATAGGAAATTACTTTAAAATTACTATAGCTTGATGTATTTTCCTAGCTTATTTGTAAGTGTTGATATTAAAATAAAGAGAAAAAAGCCCATTTCAAAGCAGTCTTCCTTTCTACCTTGAAACATTAAAAATGGTCTCACTCCTGCCATTTAATTTCCGATGCACAAAGCACAAGCTACCATTTTTAATTCCTCTAGACAGCTCAGATGTTGTTTGACTTAGCTTGTTCTTTTCTTGAAAAAAGAAGGTCACTTTTGATCTCTTATCTGTTTCATGATCTCTCCTGTTCCTATGAAAGTCAATAATAGTCTAAGTTCTGAAGTGAATCTGATTTTGAAGGGAGAACAGTGAGTACTCCTGAAGAAAGATCTTAATTCACTGGTCAGAAATTAAACTTTCATCAACCAGCATGAAAACAAAGAGTCCTAGCCACTAGACCATCAGTGGGCTACAGGCTAAAAGTAAAGTGGTCTCGGCTCTTGCCCCTGTTTGAAAGTAAGTCTTTCAAGGAGACAGAAACTGTAAAAATAGGTGCAAAGTTTCTTGTTCAGTTCAGTTCAGTTCAGTCGCTCAGTCATATCTTACTCTCCACGACCCCATGAATCACAGCACACCAGGCCTCCCTGTCCATCACCAACTCCCAGAGTTCACTCAAACTCACGTCCATCGAGTCGGTGATACCATCCACCCATCTCATCCTCTGTCGTCCCCTTCTCCTCCTGCCCCCAATCCTTCCCAGCATCAGAGTCTTTTCCAATGAGTCAACTCTTCATATGAGGTGGCCAAAGTTTTGGAGTTTCAGCTTTAGCACCAGTCCTTCCAAAGAACTCCCAGGGCTGATCTCCTTTAGAATGGACTGGTTGGATCTCCTTGCAGTCCAAAGGACTCTCAAGACTCTTCTCCAACACTACAGTTCAAAAGCATTAATTCTTCAGCTGTCAGCCTTCTTCACAGTCCAACTTTTACATCCATACGTGACCACTGGAAAAACCATAG
>NW_011490467.1:7005-7173 GCF_000754665.1 Bison bison bison | reverse complement strand
GTGACTGAGCAACCTTCACTTTCACTTTTAATGATAAACAGAACATTTGTTTCTTTATTTAATCTTGCTGGATTTTTAAACATGCCCTGGACTTAATGAATTAAAATGAAATATCTTTTTAATGTGTTAGATACATATCAAAACTCAATTATCTCATTGTTCCAAGAC
>NW_011490467.1:4280-4995 GCF_000754665.1 Bison bison bison | reverse complement strand
TTTGGATTTAAGCCTCCTGCCTCTGGTTTTTAGTCTTATTCTTACAGTAGCCTCGAGACTTTTCCATCCATACAGCACTGATGATAAAACATCTACGTTAATGGAGAAAAGATTCTCCACAGTGAGGGACACCCAGAGAGGTTCTTATAGTTACCATGGAGAAGAGAAGAGTGAGGAAAGAGATAGAGGTGTCCTGGAGAAGAAGAGGGGGCATCAAAAGGGGAGATAGCAATCTACCCAGTAATCCAATCCCTATGTGCTCTCCATCGCCTGGAGCACCCAGGATTAGAGGTTCACGGTGTTACATAGGAAAGAAGGAGGAAGGAGATTGAGGTGACCAAGAGGAGAAGAGGGGGAGTCAAAAGAGATAGATATAGCCAGTAATCAGTTCCCTAAGTGTTCTCCAAAGCCTGGGATACCCAAAGAGATTCACGGAGTTGGTTAGAGAAGAGAAGGGGGAGGGCGGAGAGAGAGGTGACCTGTGGGAGAAAAAGGAAAATCAAAAGTGGAAGAGGGCTATCAAGCCAGTAATAACACTTCTAAATAAAAATGGGTACTGAAAATTTGATTCTAAAAGGTATAAAATTTATAACAAATATTAAAAAGAAAAGATTAAAAATCTAGAGTAGTGGTTAGACTCTCAAAATACGTTAACAAAACAAAACAAAATCAGAAAAATGATTTTAAAAAATTATATATATATATGTATATATAT
>NW_011490467.1:0-504 GCF_000754665.1 Bison bison bison | reverse complement strand
CTTCTAGATCCTTGTTAAACATTTCTTGCATCTTTTCAATCCTTGTCTCCAGACTATTTATCTGTAAGTCATTTTTTTTTTCTTCAAGAGTTTGGATCATTTTTACTAGCATTATTATGAATTGTTTTTCAGGTAGACTCCCTATCTCATCCCCTTTTGTTTGGTTTGGTGGGCATTTATCACATTCCTTTACCTGCTGATTATTCCTCTGCCTATTCATCTTGTGTAGATTGCTGTGTTTGGGGTGCCCTTTCTGTATGCTGGAAGTTTGTAGTTCCTCTTTATTGTGGAGGTTCCTCCCTGTGTGTGGGGTTCAACAAGTGGTTTATCAAAGTTTCCTGGTTAGGGAAGCTTGCATCAGTGTTCTGGTGTATGGAGCTAGATGTCTTCTCTCCAGAGTGCAATGAAATGTCCAGTAGTGAGTTTTGAGGTGTCTATGGGTTTGGCGTGACTTTGGGCAGCCTGCATATTGAAGCTCAGAGTTATGTTCCTGCATTTTTGGAG
>NW_011490466.1:28424-28893 GCF_000754665.1 Bison bison bison | reverse complement strand
ATATCTGAGGTTATTGATATTTCTCCCGGCAATCTTGATTCCAGCTTGAGTTTCTTCCAGTCCAGTGTTTCTCATGATGTATTCTGCATATAAGTTAAATAAACAGGGTGACAATATACAGCCGTGACTTACTCCTTTTCCTGTTTGGAACCAGTCTGTTGTTCCATGTCCAGTTCTAACTGTTGCTTCCTGACCTGCATACAAATTTCTCAAGAGGCAGATCAGGTGGTCTGGTATTCCCATCTCTTTCAGAATTTTCCACAGTTTATTGTGATGCACACAGTCAAAGGCTTTGGCATAGTCAATAAAGCAGAAATAGATGTTTTTCTGGAACTCTCTTGCTTTTTCCATGATCCAGCGGATGTTGGCAATTTGATCTCTGGTTCCTCTGCCTTTTCTAAAACCAGCTTGAACATCAGGAAGTTCACGGTTCACATATTCAGAATACTGGAGCCGGTTGCCATTTCCT
>NW_011490466.1:16405-28324 GCF_000754665.1 Bison bison bison | reverse complement strand
TTATTGGAGTATAGCTGATTAACAATGTAATAGTTTCAGGTAGACAAAGGGACTCAACCATATACATACATGTATCCATTCTTCCCCAAACTCCCCTCCCATCCAGGCTGCCACATAACACTGAGCAGAGTTCCCTGTATAGCAGAGTTCCCTGCTATATAGTAGATTCTTGTTGATTATCCATTTTAAATACAGCAGTGTGTGCATGTCCATCCCAAATTGCCTAACAATCTCCTCCCCCTAGTCTTTCCCCCACCCCCAGCCCTCTTTTTTTTGATTCCCCGAGGGGAATAGGAGTGGGACCAGAAAGGGAATACAGTTTTGGATGGAGAGATGAATCATAGAGTCAGCAAGTGAACTTGGTTACTGGCAGACTTGGTTTCATTGCTCTGATCACTGAGTCCCTTCAGCTATCATATCACACATAATAGGGAAGGGGGGAATAATGCTGGTAATAATTAATCTCCCTGTTTTATAGGAGAAAGGAGGACACAGCAGTATGTAGCTTGTGGGAAGTCACATAAGCCACACATCACAGTGCCAGATTTGAACCAGCAGAGCTGGGTGATTTTGCTTTAAAAATCAACATTCTTGGGGCCTCCCTGGTGGTCTAGAGGTTAAGACTCAGTGCTACCAGTGAAAACGGCATGGGTTCGAGCCTTGGTCAGGGAACTAAGATCCCACAAACTATGCTGCAGGGCCAAAAGATTAAAAAAAAAAAAAAAAATCCAGCATTCTTACCCATTTAGCTAATACCATTTAAGCAGCTACTGTGTGCTAGGCTCTTTGTTGAAAGATTTTGCTTCTCTGTGTGTGTGTGTTAGTCGCTCAGTCATGTCTGACTCTTTGTGACCCCATGGACTATAGCTCACCAGGTTCCTCTGTCCATGGAATTTTCCAGGCAAGGATACTGGAAGTGGGTTGCCACCATTTGTTCAGTGCAGGGGTGGGAAGCTTTTCTTTCTAGGTTCTAATCATTAAACTTATATAAGACAGATTAAATAAACTCCTATGTATGGGAGTCCCATAAACGCGCTGAGGTTCAAAGACAAGCAACTGAGGTTTAAAGGCTCCCCTGAGCTAAGGAGAAGGTAGGGAGCCGGGGGTGGGGGTGGGGTGTAGGTTGGGATCTGGGGCTTCAAGGAGAAGAGAACCCGCAGGAAGATGGGAAGGTTGGTAAATTAATGTTTGCCACTCACTGCAGGTAAGTCTTCCTGAGATAAAGAGTTATCCCTGGTAACAGCTCTCTTCCTGCCGTAGGTCCCCTAATCTAAATGATTTTGACCAGTTAAGGGAGACTAACTTAAGCCTAAGCAAGGAGATTTTTCTGAATCTTTTGGGTCTTAATTGCCTTCAGCTCAAAACAACCCACAAGCCAAAGAGGCATGTTTACAGAGACGTATTCTTCTCCCTCTCACTTCTCTTCAAGCAGCTCTTCCAGTAACTTTGAAACCTATCAAAAGTCTTCTTTATGTTTGAAGAAAGCAACACTCAGAGATGGAGAACTTGATCCATATGTCTTTATACCACCTGCCCCTCACCACTCCATTGCTCTGTGGAACTGGACTCTCAGGGCCAAGGGTAGATGGACCTTCTTGATGACTTTGTGTCTTGTTTTCTCAGCAGATCGTGGTCTCCTCAACTCCATCTAGGATGCTGCGTCACTCTGTTCGCCAGTTTGGTCAGAAGCTGGTCCGCCGGAGGCCACTGGAGCCCAGAGAGAAGTCTGAGAGTCTCCTGTCTCGTTGTCTGAACACGCTTGATCTGGTGGTCTTGGGTGTGGGCAGCACCCTGGGGGCTGGCGTGTACATCCTGGCTGGAGACGTGGCCAAGGATAAAGCTGGACCAGCGATCATCATCTGCTTCCTGGTGGCCTCCCTGTCTTCTATGTTGTCTGGGATCTGCTATGCCGAGTTTGGGGCCCGGGTACCAGGCTCCGGTTCTGCGTATCTCTACAGCTACGTCACCGTGGGGCAGCTATGCGCCTTCATCACTGGCTGGAATCTTATATTGTCCTATGTCATCGGTGAGTTGATGGGGAGGGGGGAGGTGTGGGGCTTAAGATGAAGAAACTGGGAGCAGGGATTTAGGTCTTCACTCATTCATGGGAAACTTTGCTACTATCCACTTTGGTGGTGGTGGGGAGACGTGGGTCATAGCAGCAGGCAAACCTCATAGCTCCCTTCTTCTCAGCTCTCTCCTGTTATCTTTAAAGGATGGACCCAGAACAAAGAAGGGAAGGGAACTGCAGAAAGCGGGTGAGAGGGAGGCAGGGCCCACAGGCTCATCCTCTCACCGTATCGAGGGTCTTTGTTCAGCTGTTGCCTTTATGGGATTTCCCTCTGCTACTTGATCGAAAATTTCAACCCTCATCTCCCAGACCTCCTGCTCCCAATGACCTGTTTTCCGTTTTTTTTCACATAACATGGATCTCCTAACATTAAACCGTTGATCCATTTTGTGGATCATCCTAGTCTACTCTTCCCAACCCGTGAAAAGAATCTCTTTGAGATTAGAACATTTTGTATGTTTCTCCCTAGCCCCTTCCCCTGCCCAAAGACATCCAGTGACACCAGGTAGGGGTTCAATGAATGTTTGCTAATGAATGTTCCATCTTCTGCTCCGGCAGGTACCGCCAGTGTGTCCAGGGCCTGGAGCTCCACCTTTGACAGCTTGATAGGGGACCACATCTCTCAGGCATTACAGGGAACTTTTTCTCTGCATGTGCCCCACTTCTTGGCCGAGTACCCAGACTTTTTTGCACTGGGCCTGGTGCTGCTGCTCACGGGTAAGACAGGGATCACAGATAGGATGGGAAGAATGGGGTGTGGAAGTGGGGACCTGGGGTAGGAAAGGCTTGGGATGGAAGAATGGTAGAAGAATTACAACTGGATTGAAGGCTCTAGGATATGAGAGACAGGAAGGTGAGACATAGACCATTGTTTCCCACCATTGGCACTACTGACAGTTTGGGCTAGATCATTCGTAAGTGTGGCAGTTGTCCTTTGCATTTGATTTTTTTTTTTTTTTTTTTGCTGCAATGCATGCTGGATCTTGGTTCCCCTGTGCATGCATGTGTATGTGCTAAGTCTCTCAGTCGTATCTGACTCTTTGCGACCCCATAGACTGTAGCCCGCCAGGCTCCTCTGTCCATGGAATTCTCCAGGCAAGAGTACTGGAGTGAGTTGCCCTTCCCTTCTCCAGGGAATCTTCCAGACCCAGGGATTGAACCTGCATCTCCTGCATTGACAGGAGGTTCTTTACCACTAGTGCCGCCTGGGAAGCCCCTTAGTTCCCCTGTGTGCATGCGTGCTAAGTCACTTCAGTCACCTCCAACTCTTTGCAACCCTATGACTGTAGCCTGCCAGGCTCTTCTGTTCCCTGCTACTGCTAAGTCACTTCAGTCATGTCCGATCAGGGGTCAAACCTGTGCCCTCTAAGGTGGAGGCACAGAGTCTTAAGCGCTGGACCACCAGGGAAGTCCCTGGGTTTTGTTTTTGTTGTTTTAAATCACTGTCGGGTGTTGAGTGGCATCCCTGGCCTTCACTCACTAGACACCAGTGATGCCCGCCCTCCCCTCAAACTGTGACAATAAGAATGTCCCCAGACAGTGCCAACTGCTTGGGGAACAAGATCACCCCGCTGAGAACCATTCACTTAGACCAACAAGTTTCTTCCTCTGTATTAAGATCAAAGATTTTTTTTTTAAATTAAGAGGAAATTTACATAGCATAAAATCAACCATTTTATTATTTTTCCCAGCTTTATTCAGATAAAATTAACATCCAACATTGTATAAGTTTAAGGTGTACAACCTAATGATTTTATAGACCTGTCTACTGGGAGATGATAGTCACAGTAAGAAATTAATGATCTTAAAGTGTGCAATTCAGTGGGACCTGGTATATTCACAGTGTTCTGTAAGCATCACCTCGGTCTAGCTCCAAACATGTTCATCACAACAAAAGGAAACCCTGTATCCACTGAGCAGTCACTGCCCACCTCCTCAGGACCCCAGCCCCACGTAACCACTTTTGGATGTCTCATATTCCATCTTTCTCACAGGAATACTGGTTGTGGGAGCTGGTGAGTCAGCCCTGGTTAACAAAGTGTTCACAGGCTTGAACCTTTTGGTTCTCAGCTTCGTCATCATCTCTGGCATCATTAAGGGAGACCCACACAACTGGAAGCTCACGGAAGAGGACTACAAACCGAACATATCTGGATCCAATGATTCTTCTAGGTTAGGAGGGTTCTCTGGGCCTTAGTAATGCACGTGGAGGAGGGTGCAGAGATGGGAACGTGGTGGAGACTAAACAGACCTGGGCTGATGAATCCAGATGATGGGGCTCCTGGAGCTCAGGACTAGTGGTGTGAAGGGAAGAGTCCAGAAGTGATGGCTGAACACACCTCAACCACATTCTATCTTGCTCCTTCTCTCACCATAGCTCAGGCCCTCTGGGTGCCGGAGGGTTTGTGCCTTTTGGCTTTGATGGGATTGTCCAAGGAGCAGCTACGTGTTTCTATGCATTTGTCGGTTTTGATGTCATTGCTACTACAGGTAATGTGGTCATGGTCCCATCCAGGGTGTGGACACAGATTGGGCTGCCCTTGGGTGTAGGGGTTTCTTTTGCAGGTTCAACAGGAAAGGGGATTTTGTGCTTTCACCCTGGCACGTTTCCTGACCCAGTACTTCCTCCAATCCTGCAGGGGAAGAAGCCCGAAATCCCCAGCGGTCCATCCCCTTGGGCATCGTGATCTCACTCTTGATCTGCTTTTTGGCGTATTTTGGTGTCTCAGCGGCACTCACCCTCATGGTGCCCTACTACCAGATTCATACTGGAAGCCCCTTGCCTCAGGCTTTCCTCCACATTGGCTGGGGCCCTGCCAGATACGTGGTGGCTGTTGGCACCCTCTGTGCTCTTACATCCAGGTCAGTGTCACGGGTTTCTGCCCACTGACTGTCAGATGCTCAGGTATCCCAGCCCTTGGAAATGGGAGAAAAAGAGAGCAAGATAATCTTGCCCCGTGTAGACGAGGGAGTGGATGCCCTGGTCTCTACTGCTTCTCCACGTCCCCACACATGTCCTCGTTGTCTCTCCCAGCCTCCTGGGTGCCATGTTCCCCATGCCCCGTGTGATCTACTCAATGGCAGATGACGGGCTCCTCTTTCGGGGACTTGCCCGCATCCACGCCCGCACCCGTACCCCCGTCATGGCCACCTTGGCTTCTGGAATTCTGGCAGGTAAAGAAATAATGGCCATGCCTTCTTTGATCAATTTTCTTAGTTTGGATATTTCTCCTGGGTTCTCACTCCCCTTCCCCACCTTGTTTGTGCCCTCCTTCTAGGGGTCATGGCATTACTCTTCGAGCTCCGTGACCTGGTGGACCTCATGTCCATCGGGACCCTGCTGGCTTACTCCCTGGTGGAGTTTTCTGTCCTTGTCCTTAGGTGAGACCCCACGACAACTTGGGTGGGTCTTGGATACTCGGGATTGATGAGGAGGGAATTGTCTTCTGCTTCATGCCGCCTTCTTAATGTCTGCTCTGTTTAAGGCAGCAGAGATTTGGAATATGCTGTGTGAGTTGGATGAGTAGGGGCTGCTGTTAACATTGCTTTAATATTTCTAATTCAGATATCAACCAGATGAGAATTTAAGCAAGAAGAAAACAGAGGAAGAAACTGAGATGGAGTCTGTAGTTGAAGCAAGTCCTTTGAACACTGCATCTGAAGTGGGAAACTCAAAAATTCTCAAGAGTCTCTGTCACCCTGCCAGCACCATCCCCACCCGGACCTCTGGCCAGATTGTCTATGGATGTGCCTTACTGCTTGGTGAGCATCGGGATCTCTCTCCAGTGGTATTCTGAAATTGACAAGATAAGGTGGGAATGTGTATTTCATCAGTTGAGGAATGCTGGAGATACGATGAGCCTTCATGATGTGGGAAGTTTTGGGGAGGAGTGTGACCCAAGGTCTTGACATCTTTGGCTTCTGGAGTCGAACCTGTTCTGTTCTCCTCCACCTTGACCCTTGCAGTTCTCCTGCTGACCATCCTGAGCCTGATTCTGTCCCAGTGGCCCAGCCAGGTGTTCTCTGGAGACCCCGTGCTCACCACAGTGGCTGTGCTGTTGCTGCTGCTCATCACTGGGGTCTCGGTCATCATCTGGAGGCAGCCCCAGAGCCTCAGACCTCTTCACTTCAAGGTAGGTGACCTTAGGCGCCCAGAGTGTCCACCTTGAGTGAAGGAAGTCTGTGTGCTTTAGGTCTAAACATCCTTCACTGGGACTTCCCTGGTGGTCCAGTGGCTAAACTCTGAGCTCCCAATGCAGGGGGCCCGGGTTCCCTCCCTGGTCAAGGAGCTAATCCCACAGGGTACAGCTAGAGATCTGTGAGTGCAGCGAAGATGAACGATCCCACCCACTGCAGCTAAGAGCTAGTGCAGTCAAATAAAGAAATACTAAAAAAAAAAAAATCTGTCTAATCATCCTTTGCTGTACCAGGGAAGAAGAATTGTTAAAACCCTTTCCTGGCCCACCTCCCTGGTCCACATTGTATATGTGCTTTACATATACAGTCTAAGCAGCCACTGAACACACAGCCTGAGGACTGGTCTTCTCGCCCACCTGGGGTCGGGTCTCCCTTTCAGACGTCTGGGCTGTGTTCAGGGATGAACTGACTCTGCCCACAGGTCCCTGCTCTGCCTGTCCTCCCACTGGTGAGCATCTTTGTGAACATTTACCTGATGATACAGATGACCTCTAGGACTTGGGCCCAATTTGGAGTCTGGAATGTGATTGGTAAGAAGTTTTCTAGGATAAAGAGACTGCTTGAGGGATTGAACCCAATACTCTTCTACAGCATCTCCCCTAAACTGTCTTGGCCGCCATAACAGGAGGCCTTTTGGGCATGTGTAACTGGGTGCAGCTCCTACTTTTCCTTTTCATTGTCTCATTTTCCTCCTAGGGTTTATCATATACTTTGGATACGGGATCCGACACAGCTTGGAGAACAGTGAGCAACATCCAGCAGCCTCCGCTTTCCAGACTCTTGACAAGAACATCCCAGGTGCTGAGTCATCTTAACCACAGGACATAGATGCTGAGTGGAATCCCTCCAGGCACTGGAGAATCTGCTGGTTCCAGGGGCACTTTAAGTCTCTATGGACTGTGACGGTGGGGGTGAATTTAGGGCCCTTTACTCATTGCTAGTGGATGAAATGACTTATCTGTTGTCTAGTTTTTCAGTAAATGTTTCAAAGCATGATAGATATGTACAGAAAAGTGCATACCTCATACCTGTGCAGCAAGATGAATTTTCATAGACAGTACAACAAGCTAACCAGAAAAAAATAAATAAACTACTAACCTGCAGGGAGAAGTATCATCGTGTGCCTTTTTCCAACAAAAGCACATAGATTGCTACACAGGAAGAAAATGCGGGTAACTATATACTGTGTCAAGGGTTGCACTCTGTTTATTTAGCTGTCTGTGATGTGACTCTTCATTTCATTAATCTTCTTTAATGTCATTCATTAACTCTTTGTTTTTATTTCCCAAGAACTCTGTGGAAATTGTTCCTAAATATTAAAAAATGTTGAGGGACTTCCTTGGTGGTCCAGTGGTTAGGAGTGTGAACTTTCACTGCTGGGTTCAGGTTGGATCCTTGATGGGGGAACTAATGTCCTTCAAGCCATGTGGTATATCCAAATCTTTTTTTTTTTTTTTAATTGATGCTGTTGTGATTTCTTTTTCTTACTGTTGAAATGAAACACAATTTTGTGTGTTTATTTAAAATTTTCTAAAAAAACCCTAAATATATACAATTTTAAATTTACTATTATATCTCAGTAAAGCTGGAACCCAGATAAAATAGGGAAATTGAATGACTTTAGCACATTCATCATTCATTTTGAAGATGATATCATCATAGAGTGATTCTTAAACGTTGGATTTTTGATGTCTATATTTCCACTGGAATGTTTTAATACACCATCGGCTGTCTTTACCCATTCATTCATTCATTTTTTTTTTAGATTGAGGTACAGTTGATTTACAATATTATATTAGTTCCAGGTGTACAACACAGTGACATAATTTTATAGATTGTATTTCATTTAGAGTAATTATATATTAATATAATGGCTTTATTTTCCTGTTCTGCACCATATATCCCATAGCTTATTTTATACACAGTAGTCTGTATCTCTTAATCCTCTACCACATTTGTCCCTAACCCTTCTCTCATCTGGCTGGTAACCACTAACTGGCTTATTCTATCAGTGATTCTGCTTCTCTTTTGTTAATACAGAGTCATTTATTTTTTAGATTTCACATGTAAGTAATTTGTCTTACTTTATTTTACTAAGTATAATAACCTTCAGGTACATCTATGTTGCAAATGGAGAACTTTGTTATTTCTTATGCCTTCGTAGTATTCTATTGCATACATATACATCTTTTTTTATCCATTTGTCTTTTGGTGGACACTTGAGTTGCTTCTGTATCTTGACTATCGTAAATAATGCTAATAATATTGGGCTGCATGTATCTTTTCAAGTTAATTTTTTTCCCTCAGATATATAACCTGGAGTGGAATTGTTGTTCTGTGGTAGTTACTTTGGTTTTTTGAGGACCCTCCGTACTGTTTTCCATAGCGTCTGCAAACCAGCTTCTCCCCTCACCTCATCTGTTTGCCAGCAGCCCTGAAGTACAGCTGTACTGTGTTTTCCACGTCCACAAAGATCCTGCCTGTAGGCCAGTTTAGTTCATTTCAGCTAAGTATTTCAGTTAACTTAAATACTGTAAGTTTTCACCTTATTTGAAATTTCACAATTGGCCAGGTCATTCATTACATAAAAGTTTAAAGAATGTGAGTCCTGCCTGACGCTTTCCAACCCTGTGGACTGCAGCCTGCCGGGCTTCTCCATCCATGGGGTTTTCCAGGCAAGAATCCTGGAGTGGGTTGCCATTTCCTCCTCCAGGGGATCTTCTAAACTCAGGGATCAACCCCTCTGCATTGTCAGGTGGATTCTTTACTACTAACACCACCTGGGAAGCCCCCAAAAATGGTGAATTCTGTCTAGGAGAAGACAGCCTCCAGCAGAACCTAATGGATTTGTGCATGAGTTCTGCTTCTCCAGTGGCTCAGATGGTAAAGAATCTGCTGGGAATGTGGGAGACCTAGGTTAGATCCCTGGGAAGATCCCTGGAGAAGGAAATGGCAACCTCCTCCAGTATTCTTGCCTGGAGAATCCCAAGGACAGAGGGGCCCGGCAGTCCATGGGGTCACTAAGAGTCAGACATGACTGAGTGACTAACATACACACTTTCTGCTTCATACAAATACTGTGATATTCCCCACACTCTGCAAACAACCAAAAACAAATCCCTCCCCAACAAGAAAACAAAACAACCCTCACTCCACAAAATCAAAACGTAGCCAAAACAAAACTCTCCAAAACAAAACAAAACAAAAAAAATCCCCAACTCCACAGAAAGTCAACGATTGTGGATCCCTGGGTCAATGTGAGCTCCTGAGGATAAGAGGAGGTTCTTTGGGAAAGGTGATAAGTGTCCATGTATATGTCATGGGCAAGTTTTTAATTAATGTATAAAATAGTGTATATCTTATGTGGGACTGTTGAGTCAAAGGCACATTTTAAAATTTTGACAAATTGCAGAAGAGGATAGTGCTGTCTAAGCAAATATGAAATCCATGTATATAATTAAAATTTTCTTAGTATCACATTAAAAAAGGAAAAAGAAACACACAACTAATTTTAATAATGTATTTAGCTCAGAGTATACAAATTTTATCATTTAAACATATAATGTAAAAATCACTAATGAGATATTTTATCTTCTTTCTGAACAGTCCTCAAATCTCAGTGTACATTTTACACTTATTTCCCACCTAGCCACATTTCAAGTGCTCAAGACTATGTACCATACTGGATAACGCTGATCTAGAATTTTTCTTCCCCATCCTTACCTATTGGTTCAGGGGAGCAGTCAGGTAAATTCTGGTCCATAGCTCAAATCTTGCCTGTGGCCCTGATTTTGTATGGGCTAGAGGCTGAGTGGTTTTTATTTTAAAAAAGTTGTTAATAAAGATACAGAGGAATATGTGGTCCAGAGCATATGTGGCCTGAACAACCTAAAATATTGACTATTTGGCTCTCAAGAGAAACACTTTGGCAAACTCTGGTCTGGTGTAACTCAGGTTTGTTCATTTGCAGTGTCAATGTACTCGTGTTTCTCTGCTTTTGTGATGCTTCACCTTAGCCACACACATACCTAGATGAGACTAGAAGCATCTCTGACTTTGACTTCTTGCATAATCAATTCTTCTTCCCCTGCCCTGGTCGATCTAGCTAAAGATTTTCCCATTTTCAAAGAACCAACTTCTAGCTCCATTGATTCCTTGTATCACTTTAAAAATTCCTTTTTTTTTTTTGCTATGTCCCTTGGCTTGCAGGATCTTTGTTCCCTGACCAGGGATTGAACCTGAGACCTCAGCTGTAAAAGAGTCCTAACCACTGGACTGCCAGGGAATTCCCATCTGCTTCACTTTTCCCCACCCTAATCCCTATTATATTCTGCCTTCTTGTTTTGGTTGTTTGCTTTTTTTTACTTTTTTTTTTTTAGTTTATTTTATCCACTTGAGGTTTTTTCTTTTTGAAATTTTTTGGCTTCTTGATTTTTCTATTACTCAAAAAAGCTTCACTTCCCCACCCTCCCCCCTCCCCACCCAGCTTTCTGACTTTGTGCTTGTGCTCTCAACACTTTCACAATGATTTTCTGCTTCTCAATAAGGAAAGAGCACCTGATCCTGTCATGGACAGATTTAGCCCACCTGGAACCCTACAAGCCTGGCTGACACAGTGTTTTATTTTGTTTAGTCACTCAGTCATGTCTGATTCTTTGCCACCCTATGGACTGCAGCACGCTAGGCTCCCCTGTCCTTCACCATCTTCCAGAGTTGGCTCAAACTCATGTCCATTGAGTCGGTGAGGCCATCCAACCAATCTCATCCTCTGTCTCCCCTTTTCCTCCTGCCTTCACTCTTTCCCAGCATCAGGGTCTTTTCCAGTGTGTCTGCTCTTCACAGCAGGTGGCCAAAGTACTGGAGCTTCGGCTTCAGCATCAGTCCTTGCAATTCATTTCCTTTAGGACTAACTGGCTTGATCTCCTTGCTGTCCAAGTGACTCTCAAGAGTCTTCTCCAGCATCACAATTTGAAAGCATCAATTCTTCGGTGCTCAGCCTTCTTTATGGTGAACACAAAGACAGGGAAGTATTCAATATTTCATGAAGCATATCAATTCCTGCTATAAATTTCGAAGCAGCAAAGAAAAATAACAGGACGTTGAATTCGTCCAAAAGTTTCTGTTTTGTTATGGTAACTTCCTTCCCTGTTTGTGAGCGCATGCTAAGTCGCTTCAGTCATGTTTAACTCTTTGCGATGCTATGGACTGTAGTCTTCCAGGCTCCGCTGTCCATGGGATTCTCCAGGCAAGAATTCTGGAGTGGGTTGCCATGCCCTCCTCCAGGGGATCATCTCAACCCAGGGATCAAACCTGGGTCTCTTTCAGCTCCTGCTTTCACAGGTGGTTCTTTAACACTAGCGCCACCTGGTGTGAATTCTTTCCAAAAACAAGTTGATATTTATATATTTAAGTGGTCACTACCATCTATGGGGTTGCACAGAGTGGACACGACTGAAGCGACTTAGCAGCAGCAGCAGCAGGGATGTTCAAGCTGATTTCAGAAAAGGCAGAGGATCCAGAGATCAAATTGCCAACATCTGCTGGATCATGGAAAAAGCAAGAGAGTTCCAGAAAAATATCTATTTCTGCTTTATTGACTATGTCAAAGCCTTTGTGTGGATCACAATAAACTGTGGGAAATTCTGAAAGAG
>NW_011490466.1:6588-16305 GCF_000754665.1 Bison bison bison | reverse complement strand
CAAGGCTGTATATTGTCACCCTGTTTATTTAACTTATATGCAGAGTACATCATGAGAAATGCTGGGCTGGAAGAAGCACAAGCTGGAATCAAGATTGCCGGGAGAAATATCAATAACTTCAGATATGCAGATGACACCACCCTTATGGCATAAAGTGAAGAGGAACTAAAAAGCCTCTTGATGAAAGAGGAGAGTGAAAAAGTTGGCTTAAAGCTGAACATTCAAAAAACGAAGATCATGGCATCTTGTCCCATCACTTCATGGGAAATAGATGGGGAAACAGTAGAAACAGTGTCAGATTTTATTTTTTCTGACTCCAAAATCACTGCAGATGATTGCAGCCATGAAATTAAAACACACTTACTCCTTGGAAGGAAAGTTATGACCAACCTAGATAGCATATTCAAAAGCAGAGACATTACTTTGCCAAGTAGTCATGTATGGATGTGAGAGTTGGACTGTGAAGATAGCTGAGTGCCGAAGAATTGATGCTTTTGAACTGTGGTGTTGGAGAAGACTCTTGAGAGTCCCTTGGACTGCAGGGAGATCCAACCAGTCCATTCTGTAGGAGACCAGCCCTGGGATTTCTTTGGAAGGAATGATGCTAAAGCTGAAACTCCAGTACTTTGGCCACCTCATGGGAAGAGTTGACTCATTGGAAAAGACTCATGCGGGGAGGGTTTGGGGGCAGGTAGCGAAGGGGACGACAGAGGATGAGATGGCTGGATGGCATCACTGACTCGATGGATGTGAGTTTGAGTGAACTCTGGGAGTTGATGATGGACAGGGAAGCCTGGCATGCTGCAATTCATGGGGTCACAGAGTCGGACATGACTGAGCGACTGAACTGAACTGAACTGAGGGATCTAAACACCTGAAAATATCAGATGCTCTAGCAATATTACAATTTCCAAGTGTTTGAAAGAATTCAAAGGGTAATTATGAAGGGCTACCATGAAGGGTTGTCTAGGTCCCAGGGACGTTTCATTTTCCTTTGGCTCTTCACCCCAAGGTCTCTGTTGCCTATTTCTCTTTGTAGCTACCACCATCTAGAGAGTGACTGGGATAAGAGGCTTTCCTCTATCTGCCCATGAAAGCAGCCATGCTTAACCCCACCGTTCTCGGTGCTTCCAGGGATCAAACCTGAGTCTCCTGTGTCTCCTGCATTGGCAGGCAGTGGGTTCTTTAATACTGACCCACCAGGGAAGTCTAAAAAATAAGGATTCAGTTCAGTTCAGTCGCTCAGTCGTGTCCGACTCTTTGCGACCCCATGAATCGCAGCACGCCAGGCCTCCCTGTCCATCACCAACTCCCGGAGTTCACTCAGACTCACGTCCATCGAGTCAGTGATGCCATCCAGCCATCTCATCTTCTGTCGTCCCCTTCTCCTCCTGCCCCCAATTCCTCCCAGCATCAGGGTCTTTTCCAATGAGTCAACTCTTCGCATGAGGTGGCCAAAGTACTGGAGTTTCAGTTTCAGCATCATTTCCTCCAAAGAAATCCCAGGGCTGATCTCCTTCAGAATGGACTGGTTGATTACCAAGCCCTAATTGGACTCTCACTTGCCCATTGCACTGTCAATACTTAACAAATTTATCCTTTCTTTGTCTAAAAGGTATAAAAGCTTACTGCTCTGGTCAATTCTTCAGATCTTCATTCTCTTCTGAAAGCTCTCACGTACATGTGTGCATGCTAAGTCGCTTCAGCTGCATCTGTCTCTGTGCGACCTGATGGACTGTAGCCCGCCAGGCTCCTCTGTCCACAGGATTCTCCAGGCAAGAATACTGGAATGGGTTGCCATGCCCTCCTCCAGATGATCTTCCTGACCCAGGGATCAAACCCTGTATTTGCAGGGGGGGTTCTTTACTATTAGTGCCATCTGGGAAGTCCAAGATGTACATGTAAGAACTTAATAAAGCTTTTATTCCTGTTAGAAGGAGGAAGAAAGTGATAGGAAGTTGTGATGGACATGCACACTCTGCTATATTTAAGATGAATAATCAACAAGGTCCTACTGTATAACACAGGGAACTCTGCTCAAAGTCATGTGACAGCCTGGATGGGAGGGGAGTTTGGGGGAAAATGGATACATATATATGCATGGCTGAGTCCCTTTGCTGTCTACCCGAAACTATCACCACATTATTAATCAGCTATAAGTGTAATTTGTGCTCAGCCCTGTCTGACTCTTTGCATCCTCATAGACTGCAGCTCGCCAGGCTCCTCTGTCCTTAGAATTTTCCAGGCAAACAATACTGGTGTGGGTTGCATTTATACTCCAGTATAAAATAAAAAGTTTTTTTCTTTTTTTAAGTAGTAGTAGTCGCTAGAGTCGGACACGACTGGGCGACTTCACTTTCACTTTTCACTTTCATGCATTGGAGAAGGAAATGGCAACCCACTTCAATGTTCTTGCCTGGAGAATCCCAGGGACAGGGAAGCCTGGTGGGCTGCCGTCTATGGGGTCGCAGAGAGTCGGACACGACTGAAGCGACTTAGCAGCAGCAGCAGTAATGATACTAATACTAACATGAGTAATAAAAGAAAAGAAATCTGAACGGCTGGCAGGGCTCCCAACATTTACAAACCCTGCGACTCTGCAATACACTCGGTCGCAAGTCTGGGGGCCACAGCTCCTTTTTATATGCAGGGAGGGATGCCTTCTGAGGAACCGTGTGTATTACCTGAGATGAGAACTACACTTCCCAGAAGGCTCTGAGGCACAGCTCTAGTGGGGCCGTTGCGGAGTTGCATGCTGGGAAAAAGAGGCCATGAGCTTTCAGCTCCGCAAATTCCCCGTTTTTTGGACTACGTTTCCCAGAGGGCTCAGGGCACGAGCCCCTTAGCCTCGCCGGGAGTTGCATGCTGGGAGACGCGCTTTCTGCGCGTTGTTTTTTTTTTTTTTTTTCAAGCTCTGGTTTCCTGGCGACGCTGTCCGGAGTTAACCTGCACGCCTGCGCTCCCTGCCTGCCTGTTAGTTGTTGGGCCCAGAGCGGTGAGTAATTAGCATCCCGGGAGGAAACCTGAAGTGGAAGGCAATGGGCGGTGGCGGTGAGGGAAAAGGCCAAGAGCCCCGAAACGGAGCGTCGGCCTGTGGCTTCGGGAGCCGCTGCGGAGGGAGTGCGAGCGTGTGCGTGTGTGTGTGTATATGTGTGTGTGTGTGTGTGTGTGTGTGTGTGTGTGTGTGATGGGGCTCGGTCTTGTCTACAGACTAAGGTGCGCGTGGGCGTAGGTGAGGGACACGGGCCGGGTCCCTGCGGTTGTGACGCACTTGCGCGTGAGTGTGTGAACGGGGGAGGCGACCCGGCCCCATCCCCGCGGCTGTGCCCCCCCCACCCATCCCCGGTGCGTGTGAGCCTCGGGCTCGGACGCCTCCGCTCCGCGTGAGTTCCACGCGCGTGGGCTCTGGCGGGGACGGCGGGGCTGTGAGAGCCGCCTTGACGTGTCTGTGGGATTGGCGGAGCCGGGCGCCGTGTCTCTGGCGGGGGCGTCAGGCGGTGTGTCGCAGCCGCGGTGTGTGTTTGTTCAGCTGTGACAGGTGCAGGCTGGCCCCCGGGTGTGTGAGCACGGGGAGGGGGTGTGTGACGGTATCACCTGTAGCTCCGGTGTCTCCGCTGGTCCCTCCGCCCTCACGTTCCCACCGTGCAGTACTTGCGGGGGCACAGCGGCCTCCAAGAGACGTGGGAGCGAACCCTGTAATGAAAAGAAAATGACAGGAATTAACACAGGTCTCGTCATGAGATGGCGACAGATGAGCTAGAGGTGCCGTCCTTCTAAAGTCCAGGCCACCTGAGTGACAAGATGGAAGGGTCTCGGGGCGGGGGGGTGGGGGGGTGGGGAGGCGGAGATTCTGTTTTGAAAGGGAGAGGTCCCTGACCTGGGAGGTTGCGGGGACGGGGTTGGTCGGGGTACCCCCAATTAGTAGAGCCTAGTCTCCCGGAATCTCTGAAATACATCTGGGTGCACCCTTCTTGTTTTTGGTGCTTTTTTTCTTTTTTTGAGTATAATTGCTTTGCAATGTTGTGTTAGTTTCTGCTATACAACGAAGTGGATCAGCTGTAAGTATACTTATATCCCCTTCCTCTTGGACCTGCCTCCCAGGACCCCCACCAGTCCCACCCCTCTAGGTCATCACAGAGCACCAAGCTGAGCTCCTGTGCTATACAGCAGCTCCCCCTGGTTGTTTTACACTTGGTAGTGTGTGTATGTCAGTCCTAATCTCCCAGTTCGTCCCACCCACCTCTCCCTGCCCCAGCTCTGTGTCCACATGTCCATTCTGTAGGTCCCTGTCTCCATTCCTGCCCTGGAACTAGGTTCATCTGTACCATTTTTCTAGATTCCACACATATGCATTAATATATGATAATGGTTTTTCTAACTTCACTCTGAGAGACTGTAGGTCCATCCATGTCTCTACAAATGATCCAGTTTCATTCCTTTTTATGACTGAGTAATATTCCACTGTACATATGTACCACATCTTAGATGCGGTCTTGGAGGGTATTTTCTCTCTCTCTCTCTCTCTTTTTTTTTTTAAGCTTTATAAAGACTTATGCTCTCACCCAGGGTTGGGCCCATGCTTTCCTTAAAATTAATTTTAGCTCTTTAATTAGATTTTTCTGTGTGAAGCTCACTGCTTAAAGTCTATTCTCTTTAGGAAGGATGAAAATATCTCTTTATGGCCTTTAACTATGTAACTTCTATTTTTCAAGACTGACACAGCTTTCCCTCAAAGGGTTTGGTTCAAAACTACTGGTGTGAAATAGCTGAACTTAAGCAGGCAACAAAAAAGTACAGTTATGTATCAGGGAGTATAGTTTTTGGTTTGCCAATTTGGTCTTTGAGGAAAGCAATTACTTCATTTGGAGACTGGAAATGGGAGGGTATTTCCTGATGTAGTCTGTGCTCCGGAAAGGCCCCAGCGTCTCATTCTGTCCTTTCTTTCCTCCAGGCCAGCTATCCTCCAGAAAAAGCATCCTGAAGAAGAAGACAGATTATCACAGATCTTCACATCAAGTCCCAGGTGAACTTTTTGTTCAGTAAATGACCTGAATCTTTAGCACTTAAGAATATTTGCTTTCCTTGACCTGAAATGTCCTCTGTATTAACTCAGTAATTGCTTCCCAAGCAATTGTGCAGGTGTCTTCCCCATTGACCAGCCCTCTCCCATGAGTACTCACGTATTCAGTAGGCAAATTGTTCACGTCCTCCTGTGTGATCTTCTAAGAATCCAATAGGATCGAGGGATACCACTGGGAGGTTAATGTTAGCAGTTTTAGCATGTGATATGATAATATAATATCATTATGATATTAATTTTTAGGTGGAATCAAAGGCTACATATCTTTGGTCTTTTGCACAGCACTGACTTTCAGAGCACAGTAAGAAAGGAGAAGGGTTTGATTATTTTAGTCAGTTAATGACGAAGTGTTCAGCTTTGTGAGGTTTTTTAGAATGGAGTTTGAGCAAAGGTCTTTGTCATTGAAGGCAAGGTTTTTTTTTCCTCTAGTAATCAGTAAATAGAAATTTGTTGTATCAGCTAGGTCTTATTTGAGGTCTGACAGTTTCAGTTACATCTTTTTACGAATGATGAGAGGCAGTATGGTTTGATGATGCGTGTGGGTTCTGGATCTCGAGCAGGGTTTGGCAAACCTTTTCTCTAAAGGGTCGCATATTAAATATTTTGTGGTTTGTGGGCCACATGTGGTTGCAAATTGTTCTTTTTAATAGATTGTATTCTTTAGAACCATTTTACTTTTTTTTTACAGTTAGAACAATTTTAGTTTTACAGAAAAATTGCAAAGAGTACACAGAATTCCCAGGTGCCCTGCACCCAGTTTCTCCTATTATTTACAACTCATATTAGTATGGGATATTAGTTACAATTAATGAACCAGTTCTGGAACCTTACTGTTAACTGAAATCCATGCTTTATTCAGGTTTCCTTAGTGCTTTTTTTTAAACAGTTTTGACTACATTTATTTATTTATTTTTTTGTTATTATCTGGCTGCAAGGCATGTAGGATATTAGTTCCCCCACCAGGGATCGAACCCTCACACCCTGCAGTGGAACTGCCAACATCTTGACCGCTGGACCACCAGGGAAGTCCCACAGGTTTCCCTAGTTTTTAAACAGTGGTTTTCATCTGTGGGATCCTGGGATCCCATCCAGGATACCACAAAGTAATGTTGTCATGTCTCCTTAAGCTCCTCTAGGCTGTGTTGATTTCTCGTACTTCCCTTGTTTCTGACAACATTGGTGGTTTTAAGAGGAACCGGTCAGGTATTTTGTAGGCTGCCCCTCTGTTGGAATGAGGTTTTCCTCATGAGCTTATGGATTTACGGGTTTGGAGAATTCTGGGTGATGTACCCTGAGAGCTGCTAGGAAGAGGGCTTCATTCTCATGATGTCAGAATCATAACCAAAGTACTTCCAACTGATGGATTCTATGTGTCAATAAATGAATTTATTTTCTATGTTTTATACCTTACATATTTTCTTCTAATAGCATTGCATGCAACGAGAACACTAACAGGGTTAGGTTATTTAGTGTTTATCTACAGGACACTGGCTGAAGGACAGATTCAAAAGCAGAGTTCACCCTCCCTTCAAGACTAAGACTAAGCAGCATCAAGGTACTTACCAGTATCTGCGGGGCATCTTGGCATTTTAGCCATTTTTTTCCCAGTCAGTCCTCCAATGTATGTGGGAGGATGTAGACATCACAGAATTGGTTTAGGTATTAGGAAGTAAAAAGAAATGAGATGTTATTCAGATTAAAAAAAAAAAAAATCCCCAAAATAAGGTATTCAGAGATATTTCTGCAAGTTCAAGAGGTCCTCTTTGAAAAAGAGAGTGGAACTTTATCTTTTGAGAATCTGTCTCAACATGTATGTGTGTTTATATCTATATAGATACAGATATCTTGATTATGGTGTGTATTGTATATAAATATGTATATATGCATATTGAGAAACATCGTTTTGATAGCCTGATTTTCCTACTGACAATATAACCTGAAAAATTTTTCATGTCTTCAAGTATTTCTTCTGACTTAGCATTGAATAGCCCTCTAGTACATTTTCACTTTGATATTCTGCATGTATTTATGCAGCCAGCTTTGCTGGATTCCGAATGCCAGACCCTATCTGGGTAGTTCTCTCTCCGCCTTGTCCGCCTGCCAAGTCTTGGTGACTTCACCCTGACCACAGGCCGGAAGAGCTCGAGTTGGCATGGTGCAGCCCCTCCCACCCTGGACGGTGTGAATGACCGTAACGGGCCCTCTGCCCAGAGTCCCCCAGCCTCCATCAGTGAAATTTGAGGGCCTGGTCTCCACACAAAACCCCCCTCTGTCATCACACCAAAGGCAGGTTCAGGAGCTTCCCTAAACCACCCTGAGGTTTCATAACTCAGGACTAGAAGGGACTCCTGGAACTCACCAAACGCTGCTCCATTCCCGGTTGCTGTGAATGACAGGGCAAGGATGCAGACTAACAGCCGCCAAGGAGGCAGGTGCACAGGGTAAGGCCCAGCCAGTTCCCACCCTGGGGCTTCCGGTGCCTTCTCCCGGTGAAGTCAGGACGCCAGCTATTGTGCCAACATCAGCGAGTGACAGTATGCTCAGAGTACTGCCAGCCAAGGAAGCACACCTGAGCTTCAGTGTTTGGAGTTTTTACTGCGGCTTCATCACATGGACATAATTGATTGGTCCTGTGGACATAGGTGATTGATTTGTTGTCCAGATGTTGATCTCAGTCCCCAAGTCAACTCATAGCCCGTGACCCATGGTCTCCCCATCCCCACCCATCACCTGAGTGGTCTTCCTGGTGTGGCCAGCTCCCACCCTAAGGTGCGGTGTGGCCTGCCCCTACCCACAGCAAAGACATCCCTGTTATGTGCAATGTCCATTACCTCTCAGAGGCTGAGGGCCAAGGCTGCACCTCTCTTTGGTCAAGGCCGGATTTTCAACCATATCCCCGACCAGGGAGCTGGCCAGGAATCCTCCCACTCCAGTGTCAGATTTAATTTCAAGACATAAAATAAAAGCTCCTCTGCCCCATCAGCTGGGTTTCCTGGAGTTTCAGGGAGAACTTGATTTTTCCAGAATCCTTTTAATCTTCTCCAGGTGTGTTTTTGTGGGGGAGCTTGTAGGGGAAGAAGATGGGGTTCTTTGGCAGTGAAGGTAGAGGAGTGAGAAGGCTGTACTAAGTCATTTGGGGACCAGGGTGCACTTATTTTCACGCCTCGTTTTCCTCTTGTAGATCTGGCATCTCTGGATTTTGTGTCTTCAGTAAAGGTGACCCCAGGAGCACTGATCAGTCCTTGAATTCTAGAACTATGGCCCACGTGAGTATGTTTTTCTTTGCATCTTGAGCTGTGATGTCTGGGTCCTGTGCATACTTCAGTGAAATACTGTGAAGCCTCCGCCCAAGTGAGTCCCACTGAAGACCTGCTCCCCTGCTCTTCCTGCTCCAGCAAATAATGATGCCATGTAGCCCTGTGCCCACCTCTGTGGCTGAAGTTTTTCACTGAACCCTTGAGCTAGTTACTGAGTGTCTCTCCTCTGCTCACTTTTTTTGTCAAGAGTAATTGCAACAATGGAAGCAGAAACTACCTTGAGAAGTATTTGAGTCAGGTCCACAATTTGATGAGTTCTAGATGTTGGTCCCATGTGACCACATGAGATTCCTCTTTCACCTCCACTGATCTTCCCAGGCTCATCATCCTTTACGAAGAATTGGAGTGTGATGAAGCCCTGGCTCAGATCATGTTCCTGTCAGGGGACTCAGGAGATGAATTTTGTTTTAAACAGACCTGTCTCTGTGTTTCCAAATCGTTTAATACTTATTTCCTCTAAATCAGGAAAAAAGAAAAGGCAGGGTTAGTGGATGATTAACAGGTAAGAAGGTCATTTCAGGTAAAAGTAATAGATGACCATATACTCCTGGAATTGGGGAACTTAAAGACATTTGACTCAATCTAAATGTGTGACTGTAATAATTCAGTCTAATCCGTTCATATTGACAACTTACAGTGAACAGTGTCAGATTTGTGATCTCTGAAGAAGATTTAGCTTCAGAATCAGGGACCAGGCTTGATCACTCAAGAACTTTTGTGTAGTAGAGTTTTATTAAGAGACAGAGAAGCTTCTGACATAGACATCAGAAGGGGGATGGAGCATGCTCCCCTTGTTAGATTTTAGCGAGCTGTTTTTTGTTTGTTCAGTTCAGTTCAGTCGCTCAGTCGCGTCCGACTCTTTTCCACCCCATGAATCGCAGCACGCCAGGCCTCCCTGTCCATCACCAACTCCTGGAGTTCACCCAGACTCACGTCCATCGAGTCAGTGATGCCATCCAGCCATCTCATCCTCTGTCGTCCCTTTCTCCTCCTGCCCCCAATCCCTCCCAGCATCAGAGTCTTTTCCAATGAGTCAACTCTTCCCATGAGGTGGCCAAAGTACTGGAGTTTCAGCTTTAGCATCATTCCTTCCAAAGAAATCCCAGGGCTGATCTCCTTCAAAATGGACTGGATGGATCTCTTTGCAGTCCAAGGGACTCTCAAGAGTCTTCTCCAACACCACAGTTCAAAAGCATCAATTCTTCGGCACTCAGCCTTCTTCACAGTCCAACTCTCACATCCATACATGACCTCAGGAAAAACCATAGCCTTGACTAGACGAACCTTTGTTAGCAAAGTAATGTCTCTGCTTTTGAATAT
>NW_011490466.1:5612-6044 GCF_000754665.1 Bison bison bison | reverse complement strand
GCTCTAAGTTGGCCATTTAACATTTTTTTAGTGTTTTTATGAACTCATTAATTTAAATGTTTGATGTTTTGTAGTCCCTTGAGTTAGCATCTTTATCGATGCTCAGATTTCTCTAAGCATTGCCTCATAAATGTTTCACAGTCTTATTATTAAATTTAGTTACACATCATCTTTTGAATGTTGAATCTTTGTATCAGGAATTACTTTTAATGATAGTACGTGTGTGTGTGTATATATATATACAACCATCCAACTATATCTTTTTGTTTTTTACAGTCATAGTATATTTGATTTTCTTGGTTTTCCAGGCTTGTCATCACATCTACAAATTGTGATCTTTTTCATCTTCATTTTTGAAATTTGTCCCTCCAGGTTTTTTTGTTTTGGGTTTTTTTTTTTTTTTTTTGCTTAATTGTTACAGCTGGTAGGAAA
>NW_011490466.1:2136-5441 GCF_000754665.1 Bison bison bison | reverse complement strand
TTTATTGAGCCCATCTTTTTGTTTGTTAGAAAGCTATTAATCAGATAAGAGAGATGAGGGAGTTTAACCTCAAGGCTGAGGGAGTTTCACCAGTCCCACCCCCCCCACAATATGCATTTTTGAGATAGGATAGAACAGGTGTGTCCTCCCCCAGCCATAAAACAATTAATATGAATACTGGTTTGTTGAGCTGTTATCACCCCAAGGTTTGAGAAAAGAAAAAAAGTTAGTCTTAGGTGGAACCATTTTGAAGAAAGGCAAATTCCAAAGCAAATACATAATTTCATTAACATAGCTTAAGAAAAGCATTTCCATAAGAAAAGCACGTTGGTTAGCTCAAGGTTTGAGAAAAGTTGAGTTCAGGTGGAACTAGGTATCGTCATGGCAACACAGAATTTTAAGAGAAACCCCCTTTTAATTTTGTATAGACAAAAAAATCTGACACTTGTAGTTTGTTTCTTCCTGCCGCTTCAGGGCGAGATTAAACAGTTGCAGCCTGTTTCCTCCTTTGGAGACCCCTGGCTTTCCTGCCTGTTACCCTCTCAATATGATGGAGTAAAAAAAAAAAAAAAAACTGCTTTTGTCATCACAAAGGCCGACTACGTAAAAGATAACCTGTCAAAATGATGAGCCTGAAGCTTGAAAACATTCAAACCTGCAATCCTGATTTTCTAAGATAAAAGATTTTATATTCAGGAAGCAAACCCCTGGCTTTTTTTTTTCCTTTCTCCTTAAAGAGAACAGAAATGCTATAGGAATGCACACTTGCTGAGAATTTATGAGACAGGCATGTAGCAGGCTCGGGACTTGTGAACAAGAGAAACCTGGGCTAGTTTTAGCCATTTCCTGGCAGAATGGCATGGTTAGAGTTCCCCAGGGTGTCGATTGTCTTCCTTGCAGCAGGAGGGGCTAAGCGTCAGTCGCAGCGGTGACCTCCCTGGCCCCCACCCAGGTCCCAGGCCTCTAATCTGCTCACTGTGTCCACCCCTGCACAGAGTAGGGGCCTCCCTCCCCCTCCTTCATCTTCAAGTTATGTCCTTCTCCTCCATCAGGGACGCAAGGGTTTGGTGACCTTCTCGGATGTGGCCATCGACTTCTCTCAGGAGGAGTGGGCATGTCTGGACTCCAGGCAGAGGGACTTGTACTGGGATGTGATGCTGGAGAACTACAGTAACCTGGTCTCACTTGGTAAGTTCCTTGCCTCGGACAACCCAGACTCTGTGCTCGCACCATCAGCTCCCTCCACGGTGAGCTTCAGGACCACCTTTCAAGAGCCTCATTGAATTTCTTTCTTCCTGCTCCCAAGGGACATTTTGAGCTTTGTCTAGTCGGAAATGGGCATCACGTGTACACCTGTACCTCCTCACCCATCAGCAGTCTTCCTACTGCTGTCTGGCCCTCATGTAATTATTTCTCTTCCTTAATGACCAAAGTGTTGATTAGGGTTATTTAACTTATGAAAATAAATGTACTTATTTATTTCATGACCATCTTTGGAGAAACCAAGCTTCATGCTATGAGCCCACATTTACACCCTGATTGCTGTTGGTGGTACTGTGGGGACCTACCTTTAGGGAAGATGGCCTGACACATGACATGAGTTTCTCTAGCATACCAGCCTCTGTAGATGCAAACTGAACAAACAGAATCCATGTAAAACCACACTGAGCATATTCCACTCCCTACACACTGGACCTGAAGTGAGGTTGAAAGTTGTAATCTGTGAATTCTGAGTTAAACCCCAGATGATATCAACCTGTAAACATCTAAGGAAATTTCTTACTTTTCTGTTGGCGAAATAACAGCCATAATGTGCATGGCTAATATTGTGCTTACTATACACCAGGAAGCATCCTGAGCATGGTGTGTGTGTGTACTAATACCTTGCATCCCATTCTCACTAGTTTATGAGATAGGAACAGTTACTATATTACTATAGATCAGTATGCTAGGGCACAGGGTGACGGTCAGTCAAGGAGGCAGAAGCAAAACTGGAACCTAAGGTTTCTGGCCCCCAAATCCATCCATCCATGCCCCAGATTTGAGGCATATTGTATAGAGGCATGTTCTACTACCCAGCTGGTTTCCTCTCTGTCCTCCAATCCCTTCTGTTTCCTGAAGTCTTTTATCGTTTTGACATTTAGATTATGACACATTTGACTGAAATGCAATCAAAAAAATCTTGTGCCAACAAGTTTTTTCCCCAGTTCTGCCTCTTGTGGCGTTTCTCTTCTTTTGAAAGTAAGACATCTCATTTCTATGCCAGACACAATGCTCTTATGGAAGCAAGGGAGAGAGCTTTGATGGTTGAGGGGGAAAGATACCAAAACAATGCAGAGCAGACCTCGGACAAGGAGCAGCTGCCCCCCTGAGGTGTTTGAGGGGCTCCCCACAAAGGTCTCAGGCCCAGGGCCTCTGAGGAAGAAGTTACCACCTTGAACTTGATCTTCACCTGTTTCCCTTCCAGTTGATTTTCCTTCTCATGTTTCACCCCTGTTGAGAGACAAGGGCATAGGAAATAGGACCCTGTGCCATCAGTAGTTTCTGAAATGTGGTTATTTTCATAGCTTCACGTGCTTTCTTCATTATATATATAATAATAATTATTATTTTTGGTGATACTGCCTCTTGGGTGCTCTGTTCTTCCATCATGAAGCAACATCTGCTTGTGTCTCTTTTTGTGTCATTAGCAGTTGCTGACACTCAGTACCGAGATTCAGTATTTCATTGGGGTTCAAAATGATGATATTCTATCATTGCCTCTTCATTTGTTCACTGTAATAATTCTTTAGAGAGAAACCATGATCCACCTGCTTATTAGTGGTGTAGTGAAACTGCTCACATTGAAAGGTAAATCTTTGTTCTATTAAGGAAAAAAAGTATTAGCTTTTAATAACAAAGGGTTGGTGTCCTAGCCTGCTCTAAGTTGGCCATTTAACATTTTTTTAGTGTTTTTATGAACTCATTAATTTAAATGTTTGATGTTTCGTAGTCCCTTGAGTTAGCATCTTTATCGATGCTCAGATTTCTCTAAGCATTGCCTCATAAATGTTTCACAGTCTTATTAAATTTAGTTCTACACATCATCTTTTGAATGTTGAATCTTTGTATCAGGAATTACTTTTAATGATAGTACGTGTGTGTGTGTATATATATATACAAACCATCCAACTATATCTTTTTGTTTTTTACAGTCATAGTATATTTGATTTTCTTGGTTTTCCAGGCTTGTCATCACATCTACAAATTGTGATTCTTTTTCATCTTCTATTTTTGAAATTTGTCCCTCCAGGTTTTTTTGTTTT
>NW_011490466.1:0-547 GCF_000754665.1 Bison bison bison | reverse complement strand
GGGAATCCACACAGGCGAGAAGCCCTACGAGTGCAAGGAGTGCGGGAAGGCCTTCCGTTGGGGCTCGAGTCTCGTGAAGCACGAGAGAATTCACACCGGGGAGAAGCCGTATAAATGTACAGAATGCGGAAAGGCCTTTAACTGCGGCTACCACCTGACTCAGCACGAGAGGATCCACACTGGCGAAACGCCTTACAGATGCAAGGAGTGTGGAAAGGCCTTCATCTATGGCTCGAGCCTCGTCAAGCACGAGCGCATTCACACGGGGTTTAAGCCCTATGGGTGTCAGGAGTGTGGGAAGGCCTTCAGTCACAGCCACCAGCTGACACAGCATCAGAAAACCCACACTGGTGAGAAGCCCTCTGAATGTAAGGAATGCGGAAAGGCCACCTGTAACCACGGAATCCACCTTCGAGACGATGAGAGGATTCCCACCGTTGAAAAGCCTTTCATGTACAAAGGCCTCCCTTCAACATTCGTTTCTTCCACGACATGAGGAAGATTCGTGTTGAGAGTGAATGCAAGGAAGCCTTCACTGGTCGCCCTT
>NW_011490465.1:9280-9829 GCF_000754665.1 Bison bison bison | reverse complement strand
CAGTGGCATCACTGACTCGATGGACGTGAGTCTGAGTGAACTCTGGGAGTTGGTGATGGACAGGGAGGCCTGGCGTGCTGTGATTCATGGGGTCACAAAGAGTCAGACACGGCTGAGCGACTGAACTGAACTGAACTGAACTCTGCAACTAGACTATATATAAATTAAACCTTTTGAAATTCACAAGTCACTTCATTGTCTTGCAGTGCCTCATAGTACTCACTGTAATCCTAAGTTCTGATTGCACTATGCATGTGGAAGTTACAAGTAGTTCAATTTGAATGAGCAGTGATTTTATAGTCACCTAAGAGACCCTGAAAATTGGTGTTAGCTATTCCTAGGTGGTGCTAGTGGTAAAGAACCTGACTGCCAATGCTGGAGAGGTAAGAGATGCAGGTTCAATCCCTCAGTCAGGAAGATCCCCTGGAGAAGGGCATGGCAACCCATTCCAGTATTCTGCCCTGGAGAATCCCATGGTCCATGGGTTTGCAAAGAGTTAGACACAACTGAGTGACTTTCAGTTCTTGGGGAGAAGGGTACAAGCACATT
>NW_011490465.1:4473-5689 GCF_000754665.1 Bison bison bison | reverse complement strand
TACAAAAAAGGAACTAAACAGATTCTGGATATGAAAAGTATAATAATTGAAATGAAATCACTCTAGAAGCTTTCAAAAGCATATCTGAGCAGGCAAAAGAAAGAATCAATGAACTTGAAAATATGTGAATTGAAACTATCCAGTGACTTGTCATGTACAAGGGATCCTTAATAAAATTAACATTGGATTTTGCAATAGAATTCACAGAGGACAGATGCAATGGGATGATATTTTTAAAGTGCTAAAAGAAGAAAACTGTCCATCAAGAATACTATATCTGGTAAAGCAATCATTGAAAAATAAAGGAGAAATTAATATATTCCCAGATGAAAAAAAGCTGAGAGAGTTTAATAGTAAATTTACCCTACAAGAAATGCTAAGGAAATCTATCAGGCTGAAATAAAAAGAAACTCAACAGTAGCTCAAAACTATATGAAGAAATAAAGGCCACTATATAGGAAAGAGTCAGTATTATTGTATTTTTAGTTCATAACTTCTGGTTGTATTTCCTACATGATATAAAACACAAATATATGAAACTATGTGTGTTTGTGCATGCTCAGTCACTTCAGTGATGTCTGACTCTTTGCAACACTCTTTGCCCCCAGGCTCCTCTGTGCAAGGGATTCTCCAGGCAAGAATACTGGAGTGGGTTGCCATGCATGCGCTCTTCCAGGTGATCTTCCCAACCCAGGGATCAAACCCATGTCTCCTTACATCTGCAGCATTGGCAAGTGGGTTCCTTACCAGTAATGGCCAAACAATAAAGACATACTTAATACAATAACAACAAAAGGGGGAGAAGTGGAACTATCTAGGAGCAGATATTTTGAAGGCTATTGAAATTTAGTTGATATCAATTCAAACTAGAATATTGCACTTTTCTTAAATTTAGGGTATTAAATGTACAAACTAAGAAAATATATGTAAAATACATATAAAAGGAATAGTGGATTTAAAATATAGAAGCTAACTATTACTGTCTATAGGATAGTCACTTTAACTCCACAGATATAAGTAGCTTGAAAGTGAAAGGATGGAAAAAGATGCTCTATGCAAATAACCACAAAAGCTAAAGGGGCTGTATGAAAAAAATAGACTAATGGGGAGGGAGGAGGGAGGAGAGTTCAGGATGGGGAACACATGTATACCTGTGGCGTATTCATTTTGATATTTGGCAAAACTAATACAATTATGTAAAGTTTAAAAATAAAAT
>NW_011490465.1:3854-3954 GCF_000754665.1 Bison bison bison | reverse complement strand
TGAAAAACTCAGCAGTGGCCACAGGACTGGAAAAGGTTAGTTTTCAATCCAGTCTCAAAGAAGTGAAGTGAAGTGAAGTCGCTCAGTCGTGTCTGACTCT
>NW_011490465.1:0-340 GCF_000754665.1 Bison bison bison | reverse complement strand
TTTATTGACTATGCCAAAGCCTTTGACTTTGTGGATCACAACAAACTGCAAAATTCTTCAAGAGATGGGAATACCAGACCACCTGACCTGCCTCTTGAAAAATCTGAATGCAGATCAGGAAGCAACAGTTATAACTGGACATGGAATAACAGACTGGTTCCAAATAGGGAAAGGCATACATCAAGACTGTATATTGTCACCCTGCTTATGTAACTTCTATGCAGAGAACATCATGTGAAATGCCAGATTGGATGAAGGACAAGCTGGAATGAAGATTGCCGGGAGAAATATCAATAACCTCAGATATTCAGATGACACCACCCTTATGGCAGAAAGTGAA
>NW_011490464.1:4772-6295 GCF_000754665.1 Bison bison bison | reverse complement strand
AAGCATTCCCTTCTCCCGGGGATCTCCCTGACCCAGGGATTAAACCCAGGTCTCCTGCATTGCAGGCAGATTCTTTACCATCTGATCCACCAGAGAACGCCCGTCAGAGAGAGGAAAGGTCCTCAAAGTGATCAGAGAAAGGAAGAGAGTAAAAGGACAGCGGGTCTCTAAGAACAAAGGAACAAGCACATTTTCTGGAAACTTAACTGAAGGGACTTAATCCTCATTGGAAGAAAATATTCAAGTGCAGTCATGTTGAAATGGGAAAGTTAATTCCTTTCTAGCTAAGCTTGTTCATATATTAGTAAATTTTGAAAGCAGTATGCAAACTTTAGACTCAGACTGACCATGTGTCTTTGATAAGGCACACAAAATCTATAAAATTTTAACTTTTATCTTATTAACCACACCTGGGCTCAGAAGAAACATATTTTGAGGATTTTGCTTAGGCAAAGACAATACTAGGGTTTATATGTGTACAGATTTCATCTGATCAAATAGACTCGATCAAGAGGCTGAATTTTTAAAGGGGAACAGGAGAAAACAAAACAGATGATTTTCTTGGCTATGCTGGGTCTTTGTTGCTGCACATGGCCTTAGTTCTCCTGAGGCATATGGGATCACAGCTCCCAGACCAGAGATCGAACCAGTATCCCCTGTGTTGGAAGGCAGCTTCTTAACCACTGGACCACCAGGGAAGTCCCTATCATTTTCTTAAAATTTCTGTTTTTTGTTTTTATTTTTTTAACTGGAAAATTTCTTCCTACATAGTCATGAAAAGTTCATTCTTCTCCCCATTCTGAAAGGAGAAACCAGGAGCCACGCTAAGGTCAGGAACAGGCTGATTTGGGGCCACGGGGTGTGGGCACAGGTGGGCACAGTCTGCAGTGAGCTAATGGTCAAGGTGAGGTCAGCACCCCTCTGGGCATTTCATCACTTCAGCCCTCCTTCTACATGTTAGTTACCCTGGGCTTCGGCTCTGCCGTACTCCTTGTCCACTCTCCAGTGAGGTTTTTCATTCCCATCACTGCAACACAATCTGTATAGGTTGATATCTCCCATAGGTCTTTTTCTAAAGCTGCTGTATACCCTGAACTCTAGATTCATTTTTCTGACTTCCTGCATGACAGCTCTACTTGGATGTCTAATATGCATCTCAGATTTTACATGACATGCCTTCTCCAACCTTCCATCCCAGCTGTGCCCCTGGCAAAAGACCTCAAATTGATAAAATGGCACCACCATCAACCCAGGCTAAATTAGATTAATTTCTTCATATCTCACTCTTCATCTCTGGTCCACGAAGAAACCTTGCTGATGTATCCCAATCCATCTGCAATGTGTCTACATCTCTTCATTTCTTCATCCTCCACTCCAGTTCAACCACCATTGTCTTTCACCTGGACCAGCTGTGATACCTCCCAGCTTCAACCCTTCCCACACTACATTCCTCAATACAGCCAGTACCAGTGACTTCATATTCAGGGGGATTCATTTTACTTTATATTCAGTATCACAAATTG
>NW_011490464.1:667-1158 GCF_000754665.1 Bison bison bison | reverse complement strand
AAAAAAAAAAAAAAACAATTGGACTCTTCTTCATATGGATTCCATTAAGTCTATGGATGGGTTTGGGTGAAAAGTGAAAGCAGTATGAAAAATTTAAGTATATTTTTTCAAATCTATGAACATGGGATATCTTTTCATTTATTTATGTTTTCTTTTATTTTGTTCATCAATGTTGTACAGTTTAAAGTGTATAGATCTTTTGCCTACTAGGTTGTACTTTTCCATTAAGTATTTTTTTTTGTTTTTGGTGCTATTGTAAATGAGATCATTTTCTCTACTTCATTTTCAGATAATTCTTTGTTTGAGTGTAGAAACACTACTGAATTTTGAATATTAATTTTGAATCCTGAAACTTTACTGAATTTGTTGATTAGATTGAACTGTTTTTTGGTAGAATCTTTAGGACTTTTCTAGATATAAAATCATGTCATCTGCAAATAGAGACAATTTTACTTTTTCTTTTCAAATTCTGATTCATTTTATTTCCTTTC
>NW_011490464.1:0-555 GCF_000754665.1 Bison bison bison | reverse complement strand
AACTATACATCCGTAGTCAGTTCTATAATAGGAATTGAAGCCTTGCCTGAGCACTAAGGTTTTGATCATCCATGCCATCCTTTGGTTGCTGGCTGAAGTACCTGCCAAATGGGATTATTAACAAGGGAGACAGTGACTTCATGACTCGGGTCTTAAGCATATCTTTAATGACAGGGCACCCTATTTAAGTTGATAATGCAAGATGTTTAGTATGTTGACCAGGAGAGGAAGTGTCCCTCATGTCCAGTAGAGAGTTCCACCAGGAAGGCAAAGAACATGGGCTTATTCCATGTGGAATGGTCCCATTGGAACCACCACCAGAGGAATCTGTTTGAAGTGAAGGATCCTAATAGTGACAACCAAATGGGTTTATGCAGCTTTGATTGTTTTCCCAGCAATGCCCTGTAGGTATGATCTCAGTGAGGCAGCACTGAGTGGCAGCATGAAGCAAGATCTTAATTACCTGCCCAGGAATTCAGTTCAGTTCAGTTCAGTCGCTCAGTTGTGTCTGACTCTTTGTGACCCCACGAATCGCAGCATGCCAGGCCTCCCTGT
>NW_011490463.1:14776-15269 GCF_000754665.1 Bison bison bison | reverse complement strand
TGACATGATCTTATGTATAGTAGTTTCTGTAGAATCACTAAAAAGCTATTAGAACTAATAAATGGGTTCAGCACGTTTGCAGGATACAAGATTAATACACAAAAGTCAATTGTATTTTTATGCATTTTCAGTGAACAAGCCAAAATTAAATCAAGAAGGCAATTTCATTTATAATAGCAACAAAAAGAATAAAATGGGAATAAATTTAATAAAGTAAGTGTAAAGCTACAAGACCTTATTGAAAGAAATTAAAGAATATTAAAACAAATAGAAGGACTTCTGTGTTCATGGATCATAAAACTTAATATTATTAAGATGGTAATGCTCTCCAAATTTATCTACAGATTCAACACGGTCTCTACTAGAATCCCATCAGGCTTCTTTGTAGAAACTGGTAAGCTTAACCAAAAGTCCATATGGAAATGTAAGGGACCAAAAATAGCCAAAACAATCTCAAAAAAGAATAAAGTTGGATGACTCACACTTCCATATT
>NW_011490463.1:14479-14676 GCF_000754665.1 Bison bison bison | reverse complement strand
AGCAATATACACACAATTTGAAAAATGTAAGCAATTGAATTAGTACAAAAAATTACCTACAAATTTAAAAGCCCAAGCCCAGATGGTTTCACAGGTGAATTAGACCAAATATATATTTTAAATGAATACCAATTCTTCTCAAATTCCTCCAAAGAACAGACAAGCAGGACACACTTCCCAGTTCACTCTGTGAGGTC
>NW_011490463.1:13798-14379 GCF_000754665.1 Bison bison bison | reverse complement strand
AGTTGGATGACTCACACTTCCATATTTCAAAACTTACTACAAAGCAACAGTAATCAAGAAGACATATACTAGCATGAGGGTAGACATAAATTAATGGAAGAGAATTGAAAATTCAGAAATAAACTCTCACATTTATGGTCAAATGATTTTCAACAAGGGTGCCAAGATTATTTAATAGGAAAAAAGAATAGTCTTTTCATCAAATGATGCTGGAACAATTGGATATCTACATGCAAAAGAATGAAGTTGGTCTCTTACCTCATATCATACATAAAAATTAACTCAAAATAGATCAAAGGCCTAAATGTAATACCCCAAACTATAAAACTCTTAGAAGAAAACACAGAGGGTAAATGTTTATAGTTTTGGGTTAGGAAATAGATATGAAAACGCATAAGCTAGAAAAGAAAAAGAATAGATAAAGCAGACTTTATAAAAATAAAAAGTTTCATGCTTCAAAGGAAGCTATCAGGAAAGTGAAAAGACACCTATAGAATGTGAAAAAAATATTTTCAAATTTATGTCTAATTAAAATCTAGTATCAAGAATATATAAAGAACTCTTACAACTCAAAAATAAAA
>NW_011490463.1:13382-13698 GCF_000754665.1 Bison bison bison | reverse complement strand
CCTGATACTAAAAGCAGGCAAAGATATCATAAAGAAAGATACAGACCAATATGCATATAAGCACAAAAATCCTCAACAGAATACTGGCAAACCAAATTTAACCACATGTAAAAAGAATTGTACACCATGACCAAGTGGGTTTTGTCTCAGTAATGCAAGCTCAGTTTAACATCCAAAAATGTATTACACCATATCAATAGAATTTAAAAAAAGAAAAGAAAAACCACATGATCATTTCAATAGATGTAGAAAAAGAATTTGATAAGATCCAAGACCTTTCATGATAAAACACTCAACAAACGAGGGATAGAAAGAA
>NW_011490463.1:9640-10689 GCF_000754665.1 Bison bison bison | reverse complement strand
AATAGAACTGGTATCTCAGCTGGTAAAGAATCCACCTGCAATGCAGGAGACTCCAGTTCAATTCCTAGGTCAAGAAGATCCCCTGGAGAAGGGATAAGCTACCCATTCCAGTATTCTTGGGCTTCCCAGGTGGCTCAGACGGTAAAGAGTCCACCCACAATGTAGGAGACCTGGGTTCGATCCCTGGGTTGGAAAGATCCCCTGGAGAAGGGAACGGCTACCCACTCCAGTATTCTGGCCTAGAGAATTCCATGGACAGGGGAGCCTGGCAGGCTATAGTCCATGGGGTCACAAAGAGTTGGGCATGACTGAGCGACTTTCATACACCCTGGATTTCAGGCATTTGGCTAGATGCTGAGGACTTGATCAGTGGACAAGACAGAATCATATTGGAGGAAGAAACTTTTTCCTCTATGTAGCTTCTTAGGTTCAGTCTGGCCCCTATAAATTAAATTGACAAAAGACAGATTAACAGAAGCGAAAAAAAAAAAAAGATTTAATTGTATATGTATGTATGGAAGTTCACAAAGAAATGTGGCTCGAGGAGGTGGTTAGAATTTGAGGCTTATATACCACCTTTGGCTAGACAAAGGAAAAATGGTTAGAGCGATTCCTGGAAGAGGGGATGGTAAGTTAATGGGACGGTCAGGAGAAGAAATGTATGATTGATAAGGGTTGTTTAGTCAGGTTTGTTATGCAGATAAAAGGAGTTTTTATTTTAGGAGTTAAGAGTTGTTTCTAGGAGTGCTTTTCTTCCTGGTACAGAGAGGGAGACACCTTTACAATGGAAATTTATGTTCTGCTTCTAGAAAGGAGGAGAGCAAAGAGCTCTTTGCCTTCTGCTCAAAAGAACACTTATGCTGAAGTGGCATATTTGAGGGTGGCATATTCTAGTCCCCCTCAGACATAATAGCTGTCTCAAAGGCGTTTATAGTCTAGCAAAGATGAGAAACATTGACTAATTGTGGCTGATCTTAACTAAGCAGAACTAGGAGTTCTGAACTAGGGGGTGTAACAGAGTCTGGTGGTGGTTTAATCACTAAGTGTGT
>NW_011490463.1:8540-9540 GCF_000754665.1 Bison bison bison | reverse complement strand
TTTGACTATACAGACCTTTGTCAGCAATGTGATGTCTCTGCTTTTTAATATGCTATCTAGGTTTGTTATAGTTTTTCTTTCAAGGAGTAAGTGTCTTTTAATTTCATGGCTGCAGTCACCATCTGCAATGATTTTAGAGCCCCCCAAAATAAAATCTGTCACTGTTTCCACTTTTCCCCCAATCTATTTGCCATGAAGTCATGGAACCAGATGCCATGATCATAGTTTTTTGAATGTTGAGTTTTAAGCCAGCCTTTTCACTTTCCTCTTTCATTCTCATCAAGAAACTCTTTAGTTCCTCTTCACTTTCTACCATTAGAGTGGTATCATCTGCCTATCTGAGGTTGTTGATATTTCTCCTGTCAATCTTGATTCCAGCTTGTGATTCATCCAGTCTGCCTTTTCACATGATATACTCTGCATATAAGTTAAATAAGCAGGGTGACAATAAACAGCCTTGAGGTACTCCTTTCCCAATTTTGAACCAGTCCATTGTTCCATGTCTGGTTCTAATTGTTGCTTCTTTTCCTGCATACAGGTTTCTCAGGAGAGAGGGGAGGTGGTCTGATATTTCCATCTCTTTAAGAGTTTTTCAGTTTGTTGTGATCCACACAGTCAAAGGCTTTAGTGTTGTCAATGAAGCAGATATTTCTCTGGAATTCCCTTGCTTTTTTCTATGATCCAACAGATTTTAGCAATTTGATCTCTGGTTCCTCTGCCTTTCTAAATCCAGCTTTTCATCTGGAACCACACAATCTGTAGTTGGTTAAATCTGAGGATGTGAACCTTTAAAGCTTATATGTGGATTTCCCCATCTTGTTCAAGGGTTAACTGTATAATTAATAATCTCATACATAAATTTTTGTTTGTTGCCCTGATGAATTCAAATGCTCAACAAATAATTTTGAGTACCTACTGGATTTCAGGGCTTCCCTGGTAGCTCCCAGGTGGTGCTAGCGGTATAGAACCTGCCTGCCAATGCAGGAGACATAAGAGATAT
>NW_011490463.1:4794-5843 GCF_000754665.1 Bison bison bison | reverse complement strand
TGTGGGCTTTAAATTGCCATTTGACTTTGAGTAGAAGCAAAAACAGGAGTTGACCTTAAGGACTAGAGGACATATTCGCTGCATCTCCCTCTTCTTCTGGACAGATCCAAAAGTAGGAATGTTTTGGCATAGTGTGTAATTTTGTTTTCTAAACAAGAAAAACAGTTTTATAGAACAGAGTCATAGGGCATAATGAAAGGGGCACATGTTTTAGAATTAGAAATATGCAACTTTAGATAGTGTTTCTACAACAATAGTATATTGCAGTTGGAGGCTCTGTTTTCTCAAATGTAGAAGGAGGATAGAGCCAAGTGAAAGAGATTGGTATAAGAATTAAGTGAAATGCTTATATTAATAAAAGCACCTGGCTCAGACTAAGTGCTCAATCCTCTCTGGTGCTTTCACCATTAGTGATATGATTTTCATTGGATTTAAGTGGGTTTATAAGATGCTGAAAGCTGTTTTCCTAAGGAATATATCAATTTGACAGCAAATAGAGAAGAAAAACAGGAATGCATCAATTTCTATTGTAATATTTCAGAAGGTCATACAGACCATTATACAGAGAGATGCCATCAACATTAAAAAAAACCCATAAATGCATTCTCATACCTGTCAAATCCATTGATTATAAAGATCAGTAAATGTATACTGTCAGTTTTGATCTTTTTCTTGTTTGCTTTAGAATGATAGAATATATATATAGAATATAGAATATATATATTCTCTATATATAGAATATAGAATTCTATATATATAGAATATATATAGAATATAGAACATAGAATTCTATATGATTGATACCTAATGAAGATGATTAAAAATATGGAAAATACACAATCTGAAGCATGCAAACCTCACTGTATTTTTTATGTTAGGGGAGGAAAAGATGAATGGCTAATTTTAGAGTTTGGATATCATAAAAGTATTCATTTTAGAATTCTTATATACAATATATACTTCCCTGTTGTAAAAAGCTGACCTGTTGACTTAGAAGTTCAATCATTTGGTACCCTGCAAAATTATTTTTCTCCTAATATACGTGGCAT
>NW_011490463.1:3816-4694 GCF_000754665.1 Bison bison bison | reverse complement strand
AATAATTATTCTCCCACTTTCTGAATGTCTATGTTAGTTAAGCATTTTCAGATCAATGCAGTCATATGGCTACCTGCAACATGAGAAATTATTCCTTATTTGCTGAATAACCCTCTATCTCACAGAGGACATACTATGTCTTTCAACTCAGAAGGGTAGACAACTGGCTATTTCAAAATATTTGATGCACTAAACAGTCCAGAAGTGCTTACCTAAATGCATCATATTAGTATATCATATTTTAAAGACTGCCACATAAAGCTGACCCAAACAAATAGTTCTCTACAAAATAGTTCAGTGCTTTAATTTTCTCTGGAGTGTCAAGATCAATATCTTTCTCTGCACCACATATCTTTGTGGCAGTAATTAGCTTTGTATTAATAGAATTGCTGTTAGAGAAAAGTAGGTTTTCCCTGCAGAAGAGGGAAAATCTACAAGTTGTTATGTATAGAAAGGCAATTTCAGGAGGAAAATGGTATAGAGTGGGTAGCTGCCGCCTAGATGTATTTTTAACTTAAGTCTCCATGTTGCTTATTTTTATATTTTTGGGCTTTTAGCTAAAGTACAACACTAGGATTATTGAATTGTTCATTATAGTAATCTTCTGTAGAAACTTAATTATAACTAAGGTTGCAATGTTTGGGATTATAAATATTCCTGGGGTTTTTTTTTTTTTTGCAGCTTACTTCTTCCATAAAATCTCAATGGAAACCTTACTTCAGAGGAGCCTGTCAAAAATTTTGGGTCATTTTCTACCAAGTACATGTAATACAAAAGTGCTCTTCTTAAAGGAAACCCCATGGGACCAAAATAAGTCACAAACAAAAATCAAAATAATAATAAAAATCTTCAGTCACAGTACTTTAGTGCAGATAAAT
>NW_011490463.1:0-393 GCF_000754665.1 Bison bison bison | reverse complement strand
TGGGATTATCCAACTTGAATACAGAATTGTGTTTAAAGTAGTGATCCCCAACCTTTTTGGCACCATGGACCGTTTTGGTGGAAGATTATTTTTCCATGGACCAGGGATGAAGGAGACGGTTTGGGAATGATTCAAGCTCATTACATTTATTGTGCGCTTTATTTCTAATCTAATGCTGCTGCTGATCTGACAGGAGGTACTGGTCCATGGCCCCGGAGGTTGGGGACCCCTGATTTAAGTCATGTAATTATGAAATTTTATTTTCTCTCGTTTCTCTATATCTAGTAACAGTATTTAATTTAGTCATAAAATAAGGGGGAAATGGAGAGAAATGGATTCAGATAGGATTCTAGGGAAATTAGAAGAGAGGGTCCTGAACTAAAACTTCCATCT
>NW_011490462.1:4730-5159 GCF_000754665.1 Bison bison bison | reverse complement strand
GTAGACCATTTAAAGCCACTATTTTTGTGAACTAGTGAATTCTTACAGTTCCAGGTCTTGGGTTGAAGGCTTCACCTCATGCATTTGTGTCACCCCCGCCCCAAACTAATTATGGCTGACCTGAGTCACATTGAGAAGTCTGAGAAAATCAAGCCCTTATGCTTTGCTCTAAGGCAAAACTCTATCCCTCTTGTTACTTTAAGTCCCTGATTTCAATTAATCACTTTCCTTTCTCCTGGTAAAAATTAATACCATATTTAAGGAACATAAAGTCACATGGCCTCAAGTCCCAGTGCCAATATCAGACCTTGGCTGATATACAATGGAAAGCAAAAGATGGAAAAAATAACTCTCTGACACTGTATAGTGGGATCTCTACTAGTCAGCAAACTGTGCTCCAGGCCAGTGCCCTAAGAGTTGGAACACCAT
>NW_011490462.1:0-632 GCF_000754665.1 Bison bison bison | reverse complement strand
GCAAAAAGTGAAAAATAAAGAGAAGATAAGATTTTTAAAAAGAAAAAATATAGTAAAAGAATACTAAAAATAATATATATGTATAACTGAGTCACTTTGCTGTACAGAAGAAATTAACATAGAATTTTTAAAGAAACAATAAAGAAAAAAAGGAAAGCTTTAAAAGAAAAAGACCTAAATTCTAAAAAAATCTAAAAAGCACCTCAAAAAATCCCCAAAAGAAAAATGAAAACATAATAAAACCTAAAGAAAGAAAAAAAAATGGAAAAGAAAAATACAAAAAATAGAAAAACATGTTAACAGAACAGAGAAAGCAGGTAAAAAGAGAAAACCTGGAAAAGGAAAAAAAAAGCCAAACAAAAAAGGAAGAAATACACCAAACACACCAAAACCCCATAAAACACAAAACAACAAAATAAAAAAGACACAAGGAAAATCTGAAAACAAAACAAAACAAAACAAATTAAAACCCCCCAAACAGAAAAGGAAA
Source organism: Bison bison bison (assembly GCF_000754665.1). Taxonomy (NCBI): domain Eukaryota; kingdom Metazoa; phylum Chordata; class Mammalia; order Artiodactyla; family Bovidae; genus Bison; species Bison bison. The sequence continues at coordinate 142 of NW_011490462.1, read as the reverse complement.
TTTCCTCAAAGCACAACATAAAGGAAAAGCAATGGAAAGAAGGAAAGGGAATAATAGAATCAGTAGCAGCAACAAAAACAGCAAAGAAAAAAATAGCCAAACATTGCTGCTGCTGCTGCTAAGTCGCTTCAGTAGTGTCCAA
>NW_011490461.1:4850-5613 GCF_000754665.1 Bison bison bison | reverse complement strand
TCTATGGGGTCGCACAGAGTCGGACACGACTGAAGCGACTTAGCAGCAGCAGCAGCAGCAGGAATAATAGTTATGTTTTATTTCTTCCTTTATTTGTGTCTTGTTTATAGTACAAGTCCCCAGAATATCTGAAATTACCTTAATCCTTTATTTTGTCTAATGGCTTCCCTGGTGGCTCAGTGGTAAAGAATCTGCCTGCCAAGCATGAGATGTGAGTTCTGTCCCTTGGTTGGGAAGATTCCCTGGAGAAGGAAATAACAACCCACTCCAGTATTCTTGCCTGGCAAATCCCATGGCCAGGGGCACCTGGTGGTCCAGGGGGTTGCAAGAGTCAGACATGACTGAGAGACCGAGCATGAACACATGCATGCACGAGGGTATGAGTCGCCTTTACCCTTTGGCATTTCTTGCACTTAAGTCTTGCTGGTTTCTGGAGGATACCAGAGGCAGGTTCATCCCACACTGACCCTAACGTCCTTTCTATCTATAGCAGCTAGAAAGCCAAAATCTATACTTTCTAAACTCCCTTGTTTTGGATGAGATTTAGATTTTTCAGATTAGATCTTAATTAGGAATTGATTGAAGGGGACAGAGGCTGTACAGATCCATCAGATGTGGAATGGCTCATAATGACCTTTGTTATCCTCCAGTCACAGCCAAGGCACAACTGAAAGCTGCGTTTGCAGCAGCAACTTCTAATTCATGGATGATGGGGGTGTGCCCTTGGATCCTGCAGTTTAAACAGCAGCCTCCTATATCAGCT
>NW_011490461.1:0-445 GCF_000754665.1 Bison bison bison | reverse complement strand
CACAGAAGAAATCAAAAAAGAAATCAAAATATGCATAGAAATTAATGAAAATGGAAACAAAACAACCCAAAACCTGTGGGACACTGTAAAAGCAGTGCTAAGGAGAAGATTCATAGCAATACAGGCTTACCTGAAGAAACAAGAAAAAAGACAAATAAATAACATAACTGTACACCTAAAGCAACTAGAAAAGGAAGAAATGAAGAACCCCAGGGTTAGTAGATGGAAAGAAATATTAAAAACCAGGACAGAAATAAATGCAAAAGAAACAAAAGAGACCATAGCAAAAGTCAACAAAGCCAAAAGCTGGTTCTTTGAGAAGATAAATAAAATTGACAAGCCATTAGCCAAATTCATCAAGAAACCAAAGGAGTAAAATCAAAATAAACAAAATTAGATATGAAAATGGAGTGATCACAATAGACAACACAGAAATACAAAGGAT
>NW_011490460.1:9891-10581 GCF_000754665.1 Bison bison bison | reverse complement strand
GGAAAAACCACAGCCTTGACTAGATGGACCTTTGTTGGCAAAGTAATGTCTCTGCTTTTTAATATGCTATTTAGGTTGGTCATAACTTTCCTTCCAAGAAGTAAGCATCTTTTTATTTCATGGCTGCAATCACCATCTGCAGTGATTTTGGAGCCCAGAAAAAAGTCTGACACTGTTTCCTCTGTTTCCTCATCTATTTCCCATGAAGTGATGGGACCAGATGCCATGATCTTCATTTTCTGAATGTTGAGCTTTAAGCCAACTTTGTCTCTCTTCTCTTTCATTTTCATCAAGAGGCTTTTTCGTTCCTCTTCACTTTCTGCCATAAGGGTGGTGCCATCTGCATATCTGAGGTTATTGATATTTCTCCCGGCAATCTTGATTCCAGCTTGTGTTTCTTCCAGCCCAGTGTTTCTTATGATGTACTCTGAATATAAGTTATATAAGCAGGTTGACAATATACAGCCTTGAAGTACTCCTTTCACAATTTGGAACCAGTCTGTTGTTCCATGTCCTGTTCTAGCTGTTGCTTCCTGACTTGCATATAGGTTTCTCAAGAGGCAGGTCAGGTGGTCTGGTATTCCCATCTCTTTCAGAATTTTCCACAGTTTATTGTGATCCACACAGTCAAAGGCTTTGGCATAGTCAATAAAGCAGAAATAGATGTTTTCCTGGAACTCTCTTGCTTTT
>NW_011490460.1:4851-6153 GCF_000754665.1 Bison bison bison | reverse complement strand
GAGGCAGTCCTAAGGTGGCAGAGGAATAGGACAGGGGGAGATCACTTTATCGCCCACAAATTCATCAAAAGAACATTTATACGCTGAGTAAAATCCACAAAACAACTTCTGAATGCCGGCAGAAGACATCAGGCACCCAGAAAAGCAGCCCATTGTCTGCAAAAGGAGGTAGGAAAAATATAAAAGACAAAAAAAGAGACAAAAGATGTAGGGACGAAGCTCTGTCCTGGGAAGGGAGTCTTAAAAAGAGAGAAGTTTCCAAACACCGGGAAACACTCTCACTGCTGAGTCTGTGCTGAGCCTTGGAAGCACAGAGGGCAACATAATAGGGAGGAAAAATAAGTAAATAATTAAAACCCACAGATTAGGAGCCCAACGGTAACTCCCCCAGTGGAGAAGCAATGCAGACGCCTGTGCCCGCCACTAGCAAGCTGCATTGCTTAGAGTAAGGATCACGCTGGAATGCCCCCAAGGATAATCAGAGCAAACTAATTTGAGCTAGCAAGCCAGACTGTGGGATAGCTACCACGCAAAAAGCCCTAAGACACTGCCAGGCCCATGCACAGAACAAAGGGTGGAACAGAACTAGCTGGCTGCAGACCTTCCCCATCCTGTGACAGGCAGCCAGAGCCGGAAGGGGGCAATCGCGCCCCAGAGAGACATTATCTGCCAAACTGCAAGCAGGCTTCTTTGCTTACTATGACTTATTGGGATTCTGGGCAGTCAGCTGCCTGAGAAGGTGCGCCGGTTGTACACCCAGAAAACTCAGCGGCAGGGACGGGAGAGGCGATAAGTTGCAGTGACCACTGTCACCAAACACCTCACTACCCGAGCTGCTCAGAGCTGGGAAGGGCACAAAACGCAGGGCCAACGGAGTCTGTGCCTCTGAGGACTACCCAAGTGCCTGAACCCGAGCGGCTTACCTGGGAGGTGCCTGCAGCCCAGGGCCAGCCTCCGACGGTTCCTGGTGGAGCAACCTAGAGCCTGAGCAGTGTGGGCAGGATGGGTGCACGCGCCGTGAGCGGTGGCAGGCCCAGTGTGGCAGAGACACTGCGAGCACACGTCAGTGTTATTTGTATCCAGCGTCCCTCCCTCCCCACAGCGCGACTGAGCAAGTGAGCCTAAAAAAGTGTCCACTACCGCCGCCTTGTGTCAGGGCGGAAATCAGACCCTGAAGAGACCAGCAAACAGAAGCTAAAACCCAGGGAACCGCCTCGGAAGTGACAGGTGCAATAGATTAAAACCCTGTAGTTAGTACCGACTACATAGGAAGAGGCCTATAGATCTTGAGAAATATAAGCC
>NW_011490460.1:0-525 GCF_000754665.1 Bison bison bison | reverse complement strand
GATGATTTGGGAGAATGGCATTAAAACATGTATAATATCGTATAAGAAACAAATCGCCAGTCCAGGTTCGATGCAGGATACAGGAAGCTTGGAGCTGGTGCACTGGGATGACCCAGAGGGACGGTATGGGGAGGGAGGTGGCAGGGGGGTTCAGGATGGGGAACACGTGTACACTCGTGGTGGATTCTTGTTGATGTATGGCAAAACCATTACAATATTGTAAAGTAAAATAATAATAATAATAATAATTTCAAAATAAAAAAGCCACATATATGTGAGGTGATATGGTATTTCTTTTCCCTAAATGATTTTTTTCACAAAGGATAAAACCGTCTAAATCCATCCATTTGTCACAAAAAGCAGGAAAGGATTTCATTATTTTATCGTTGATATAAGTGTCTTTTAATTTCATGACTGCAATCACAACCTGCAGTGATTTTGGAGCCCAAAAAGATAAAGTCTGATACTGTTTCCACTGTTTCCCCATCTATTTCCCATGAAGTGATGGGACCAGATGCCATGATC
>NW_011490459.1:34740-35093 GCF_000754665.1 Bison bison bison | reverse complement strand
CAATCCCTCCCAGCATCAGGGTCTTTTCCAATGAGTCAACTTTTCACATGAGGTGGCCAAAGTACTGGAGTTTCTGCTTTAGCATCATTCCTTTATTAGATCAGATCAGATCAGTCGCTCAGTCGTGTCCGACTCTTTGAGACCCCATAAATCACAGCATGCCAGGCCTCCCTGTCCATCATCAACTCCCGGAGTTCACTCAGACTCACGTCCATCTAGTGTGATGCCATCCAGCCATCTCATCCTCTGTCGTCCTCTTCTCCTCCTGCCTCCAATCCCTCCCAGCATCAGAGTCTTTTCCAATGAGTCAACTCTTCACATGAGGTGGCCAAAGTACTGGAGTTTCAGCTTTA
>NW_011490459.1:32267-33515 GCF_000754665.1 Bison bison bison | reverse complement strand
TTCTTCACAGTCCAACTCTCATATCCATACATGACCACAGGAAAAACCATAGCCTTGACTAGATGGACCTCTGTTGGCAAAGTAATGTCTCTGCTTTTGAATATGCTATCTAGGTTGGTCATAACTTTCCTTCCAAGGAGTAAGCGTCTTTTAATTTCATGGCTCTGCCCGTGCCGCCCCCCCACCAAACTTCGCTTCTATCCAGGCTGCCACATGACATTGAGCAGAGTTTCTCTGCTGCACAGTTGGACCTTGTTTGTTATTCATTAAAATGTATTATTTTAGCTTTAGCTTAGAGTTGAGGAAAAGTATCAAAGAGAAAGTGGGCCTGATTGCCTGATGTAGAATATTTTTCAAGTCATCATCCATATATCTCTTTAGCCTTTCTAAACATTACAAATTGATTTTGAAAGGAGATAGAATAAAAATTTATGGTAAAATAACCCCAAATAAGGCACTGTTAAGGGCTGGCTTAGTAAAGAATCCGCCTGCAATGCAGGAGTCCTGGGTTCGATCCCTGGGTCAGGAAGATCCCCTAAAGAAGGAAATGGCAACCTAGTCCAGTATTTTTGACATGGGAAATCCCATGCACAGAGGAGCCTGGTGGCCTACAGTCCTTGGCTTACAGAATCGGACATGACTTAGTGACTAAACCACCAGCACCAAGGCTGTGCTATCAAGTAGAAGCATATAAAAAAGACTTACAGATAAAGTATTCTACTAGTTAATATAGTCATCCTTGGTATTGGGAGTAGGGGTTCAGATTGGTTCCAGGACTCTGGGCAGAATCTCAAGTCCTTTACATAAAATGGTGTAGTATTTGCATATAATCATCCTGTAAGGGTAAATCATCTCTAGTTTACTTATAATATTTGCTGCTGCTAAGTCGCTTCAGTCGTGTCCGACTCTGTGTGACCCCATGAATCACAACACGCCAGGAGTTCACTGGCGTTGTCCATCACCAACTCCCGGAGTACACTCAAACTCATGTCCACTGAGTCAGTGATGCCATCCAACCATCTCATCTTCTGTCATCCTCTTCTCCACATGCCTTCAATCTTTCCCAGAATCAGGGTCTTTTCCAGTGAGTCAGTTCTTTGCAGCAGGTGGCCAAAGTATTGGAGTTTCAGCTTCAGCATCAGTCCTCCCAAACAACACCCAGGACTGATCTCCTTTAGAATGCACTGATTGGATCTCCTTGCAGTCCAAGGGACTCTCAAGAGTCTTCTCCAACACTACGGTTCAAAA
>NW_011490459.1:30592-30801 GCF_000754665.1 Bison bison bison | reverse complement strand
GGTCCATACCATTTCTGTCCTTTGTCGAGCCCATCTTTGCATGAAATATTCCCTTGGTATCTCTAAATTTCTTGAAGAAATCTCTAGTCTTTCCCATTCTGTTGTTTTCCTCTATTTCTTTGCATTGATTACTGAGGAATGCTTTCTTATCTCTCCTTGCTGTTCTTTGGAACTCTGCATTAAGATGCTTATATCTTTCCTTTTTTCCT
>NW_011490459.1:27947-30463 GCF_000754665.1 Bison bison bison | reverse complement strand
TCATGATCTGAGCCACAGTCAGCTCCCAGTCTTGTTTTTGCTGACTGTATAGAGCTTCTCTGTCTTTGGCTGCAAAGAATATAATCAATCTATATAAATAGTTATAAATATAATCCTTGCTATGTAACTAGTTGCTGTTGTGTGGCAAATTCAAGTTTTGCTTTTGGAATTTTCTGGAATTTTTAAAAAATATTTTTGATCCATGGTTGGTCGAATCTGTGGAGAAACAGCTCAAAGGACTGACTGTAGTCTCTAGGAAACCTGGCAAGTGTAAATAAAACTTTATTTTAGTTAGGGAAAGAACTGTTTACAAAACAAAATAGTGCTTATTATATAATTCTCTTTGTGGAACTTGATGAACACAAGATTGCTTTCAGTCAATGATTTGAACAATAAATGGCTCCATTTTGGATTAGGAGAATTTATGTTTTGTTATTACATTGTTGTAACATTTTACATTATTTAATATCACTGTATATTCTTAGTACTCAAGTCACATTGTAACTTTCTGCTAATTAACCATATAAAATGATCTGTCCTACAAATTTGTAGCACTAGCTTGGTGCACATTAGGTATAGTTTTAGGTTACATATCTTTCTAGGAGAGTCACCAAGATTATTACATGCATTATAAAAATCTTCAGGATTTCATTAAGTAGCTAGTTTTGCTTAGCTTTCTAAGAAATAAAACGTTATGGTTTAAAAGTGTTCATGGCCAGATATTAATATTCCTCATCCAGTTAAGTATAAAACCTGGGTAAAGAGGTCATAACTATGCCATGAAAACTTATTTCTCTGAAATCTAATATCTCACTTTGTACTCCAATCTCATGTCTAGCCATCTTCCTGCTTTCAGCTTCTGATACCTTTGTACATTTTGACTCTCTTGCCTAGTGTGACATCTGTAAAATATCTCTTCTTCAGATCCTTTTCCTGCTCCACTAGACCAATTCCTACACATAAAGACCCAGGTGAGACAGTGTTTAATTTGGGAAGCCCTTTCTAAAACTGCAGAGTTTGGTAGTTTATTAAGTTATTAACATACAGAGTTAATTATTCCTTCCTATATCTTCCCATAGTACCTTGAGTAAATCTGTATCTTAGTATCTATATTTTGCTCTAATTGTTCTTTTTATCTCTTCTGGTATACTGTAAACTTCTTGAAATTAGTCTGCCTTAGTACTGTGTAATGTTTCACATAGCTCATTTAATAACAGATGTCAGTCTCTATGTGTTCTATGATGTCACAATTCCTGATTATTGACATAATCAGCCCCACCCAGATTTAGGACCAATGAGAGACAGACCTATTAGTATACTAGGAGCTCCTGACAACAAGCTCTTGCCTTCTGTAGCCAGGCTGTGTAACAGCTGGTCTCGCTGTGTGGGTTCCTGGTACCTAAGTTTTCCAACATTCTTGCTACAGGAAAAGATCTTTGGTAGAGACATAACTTGTCACTCTGGAATGATATAACTTGTGGGGAAGGAGCATATCTACTTCTAGAATTCCGCATTTAATCTCAGGTCTAGATTTCACTGTGTTAAGATCTTGTCCTGTGTTGTATCTCCAGACTGACTATCAAGAGTAGTGGAAACACCAGAAGTTACATCACTACCAGCACAGAAAGCTTCCTTGGACTGTCACAGAGTTTTGGGGTGGCTCCCACTCTAGATAATGCTTTCTATATAAAATCAATTTAGGTGAGTGAATAACCACTCACAAAATAGTAAGGGATATGAGAGAAAGTAGTGGGACTAAAAATATCTCAAAAATTGTGGCCACATAGAAACAGTAGGAAAAAAAAAGTGACACTAGGGAGAAATGGTTGTTCTACCATGAGGAACGTTGAATGTTTGGAGTATGAACTGGTGCTTGTTAATAAATGACTGGTGAAGACACATGCTTGGAGCAAATGATAGCTTGCCAGAAAGCAAAAATATTCCCATGAAGAGGCTTCCTGCAATAACTCCTCTCCAATCCTCTATTCAGACTGTGTATTTAGAAGTACAGTGACCCAAACATTTAGCTTCTATAGGCAAACTGCAGATTTAATATGCTAATATATTTCTCAGTGAATTAAATTTTTGGAATGAGTGCTTGCAATGGGAATATTATCCTGACTCCTGCTTTTTTTTTCAGTCAGGTAGATATTGCCATGATTAAAGTGACAAGAAATGTCATGTATAGGTAAAGAAGAAATTTTTAAGGGTTTCCGCAATATGAGTATTCCATATGTGTGACATGTATATGTTCTTTGGATATTTTCTTATATTTCTATCATCATTGTACTACTTAAATATCTTTTTTGTTCAAAGACCTTAAAGTATTCTCTGAACATTAGCATATTAATCTTCTAAAAAATACATCGAGTGGGGTCTGGGTAAAATTATGAAAAGATGAAATTGGTCCTTGGGCATTTTCATTACTTTCAAACCTCTTTCTCCCATTAATAGTACCTATAGTTTAATTAAGCAATTTGAATTAAAATTAGATTTCAATGATTAGAATTATAGGA
>NW_011490459.1:25644-27839 GCF_000754665.1 Bison bison bison | reverse complement strand
GTCGCAGTGTCGGACACAACTGAGTGACTAACAACACATGACCCTCAAATCACACCTCATAAAAGGCTTCCTCTGAAAGTATAAGAAAGAATTCTAAGAACACACTTAGCCATTCTATGACATAAGCAGTTAGTCTAACGGTGCCACATTTTGTCTGTTATTAATATTCAATATAATATACTATAAAATATTTTAATAAATTGGTTGTTAAAAATGGAACCTGTAAATTTTAGCTGAACTATCACCATCAGATAATCACTTTAGGATGAAGTATAAGAATTTTTCTAGCTTTTTTATCTTTAAGTGATGAAAGTCTTCAAAATTGAAACTGAAGACATGAAATGGCAAAGGATAGGGTGTTGACACAGGTTTAAGGGTTGAAAATAGTGGATGGCTTTTGAAAACTGTATCATAAGAGGAAGCTCCAAGCCATGGTTAAGAAGTCAGCAAAGGTTAATCAGGAAATAAAGCTGTTATATCTACAGCTTGAGGAACAGATGACTCATATGCTAAAGTTTGAAAATCAGAGGGAAAAAAAGGCAAGAAGAAATGGTTGGAAAGTAAAATGGAGCAATTGTGATACCCCAGGGGACTCATCAGGATATAGGATAAACAGGGAAATGTTTCCTTTAACCCATCGGTAAATCCCAGTTCTTGTCCTGCCTATTTCCCTCAGGTTAAATGTACTATCTAGCTACATACCTAACTTTCAACCTTTGTATTTTTTCCCTGGGTGCTGATCAGCTTCCTTTTTCTTTGTCATGCCTCTTTCACAAACAGATAAGCTTTCCTCTTGGCATAAAAATATTCATAAGATCTGAAGACAAAGGGCTCAAAGTGTAGAAAAAGCATGTGGCCTGGATTTTTGATTTGGATATCATTGCAGATGGTAGCTGAGAATATGAAAGTAGATGTGTTGCCCAGGGAAAGAATGTAGGGGAAACAGACACTAAGACTTTGATATCTTTTTTGAATAATTTTTTATCTGAAATTATGTTACTGAAACAAGTCCCTAGAAATATCAGTTAAAGGCTGATTTTCTCCTTCTAAAATGTAGATTACCAAAGCTTACTCCATAATCTATATACTAAAGCTGAAGGGTTCTAAATTTTTATTTTATTCCTTTTGACCACTTGAATGTCTGTTAGCTATTGCAAAATTTTGCAAAAGCAGAAAGTAATTATATACAATTTTAACATTACATCATTTTGGCAGGAATTATTTAATGATTTTCATTCTTATCTCAGCAACTTTATATAAAATAGAAGCTTACTATTCTTAGTTCCAGCAATATTTAATTGCTAGTTCAGCCTTGTACATCCTCTAATCTTACACTATCATGGAATGAACATGGACTTTGAAACTAGACAAATGTGAGTTTGAGACACAATATCACTAGCTTAGGTGTCACCACCTCCATGAAGCCATTAGCTACATTTTGTCTTCACAAGAAACTATGTTAGTTGTTCAGTTGTGCCTGACTCTTTGTGACTCCATTGACTGCACCCCACCGGGCTCCTCTGTCTATGGGATTTTCCAGGCAAGGATACTGGAGTGGGTTGCCATTTCCTTCTCCAGGATATCTTCCTGACCCAGGGATAGAACCCGGGTTTCCTGCAGTGCAGGCAGATTCTTTACCGACTGAGCTATGAAGGAAGCCTCTCACAAGAAACTGACATAGATCTAACTTGACAATTATGCCACCATGTATTAAAATTATCAGCTACTGTGTCCATTTCCTGCATTACAACTCCTAACAGGCAAAGCAATATATTTATTCAACACAGAGCCCAGCACACTTTAGGTGTTCCTTTTAATGTTTGAAGAGACAGATGAATAGATAGTATTCAAGTTTGATTTATCTTTTTCTTACAGGAAGAATAAAAAGAGAGGGATGGTAACATTTTTTTTTTTCAGCTTTGTGGATAAAAAGAACCTAAGCATAGTGTGTCAGTAAAATAAGACCAGAAAGTGAAAGCTAAAAGGCATTATTCTGAGCAAAACTCAGTGAAGTAAGTAGGGACCCTCATGTTGATCTCTTCTTGTCATCATGGGCTACATAATAGCTTGAGTCTGATTAGGGATACAGAGGTTCTGACAATTAATTTGGCTCTTTGGAAATAATGAAGCATATTTCTGAGAAGAAGCTGAATTGTGAAACTCTAGGGCACATTCTGGGAGAAGGCAATGGCACC
>NW_011490459.1:24393-25444 GCF_000754665.1 Bison bison bison | reverse complement strand
TACGACTGAAGCGACTCAGCAGCAGCAGCAGGCAACATTCTAGATGACTGCCCATTTGTATTTAATTAGCTCATATTCCTAATGGACATGTCATCAAACAACACAGAAACTCCATGCAAAAGCACCTGACCTAACTCTGATTTCACATCTCTGTGTCTAATAGCATCATTAGACCAGACTTTGAATCTGGTTTCCATAGAGACTATTTGCTCAAGTAAAAGAAACAGATGAGAAAACTCATTATCTTGTATTTGGAACTTTATGCAGCTAAAATCATACAAGAATACATCACAGCTAGTGCTAAATATTCACTAGATAGCTCCCATCATTGTATTGTAAAATCCCTGGTTGCTGATTCCAAAATTATAATGCATCAATTTAAAACAATTTATTAGACATCTCTCTCAGGAATATGGTACAGAAGTTTCATAAATGGACCTTTTGGAATAGGGAAATTCTTTATCGTCCCTAAACCTCACTTCACTACTACTTTCATCAAAGAAACTTTGTGACTTAGAAAATGCACCCAAATTTAGGGAAACTGCAGTCGTCTTTTAAAATTAACATCATTCATTTGACTATATATATATATATATATATATGTAATATTGCACACAACCAGGTTTTCCTGATGATAGAGTTCTTTGCAGTTAGAGCTTGTCAAAGTAGTTATGCTGCTGCTGCTGCTGCTAAGTCGCTTCAGTCATGTCCGACTCTGTGCGACCCCATAGACGGCAGCCCACCAGGCTCCCCTGTCCCTGGGATTCTCGAGGCAAGAACACTGGAGTGGGTTGACATTTCCTTCTCCAATGCATTAAAGTGAAAAGTGAAAGTGAAGTCGCTCAGTCGCGCCCGACCCTCAGCGACCCCATGGACTGTAGCCCACCAGGTTCCTCCATCCATGGGATTTTCCAGGCAAGATTGCTGGAGTGGGATGCCATCGCCTTATAGTTGTTCACAAATGCTCAAATTCTATCAGACAGTGGATATTTAATTTGGTAGGAACTAACTAGAAATATTAGACAAATCTGGGACTTCCCTGGTGATCCAG
>NW_011490459.1:21083-24293 GCF_000754665.1 Bison bison bison | reverse complement strand
CAAAACAGAAGCAATATTGTATTAAATTCAATAAAGACTTGAAAAAATTGTCTACATGAAAAAAATTTTTTTTAAAATTAGACAAATCTAAAAGTATGCCTTCCTTCTGGCTTACTTCACTCTGTATAATCCAGAAGGAAGGCATACTTTTAGATTTGTCTAATTTTTTTCATGTAGACAATTTTTCCAGTCTTTATTGAATTTAATACAATATTGCTTCTGTTTTGTGTTTTTTGTTTTTTGTTTTTTTGCCCTGAGACAGGTACACCTGTGGCGGATTCATGTTGATGTATGGCAAAACCAATACAATATTGTAAAGTAATTAGCCTCTAAATAAAAAATAAATAAATAAAAATAAACATAATCATGGCTTCCTTTTTTATCTCTAGAAAAAATAAAATAAAATAAAAGTATGCCTTGCTAGTATGGAGGCAAATATATCCCCAACCATGGTAAAGAACAAAGCAGAAAAGGTAATCATGATTGGAGCTCATTTTACCACATCTAGACACAACATTATCCATGGTGACAAATGATTTTGCATTTGTTTCTAGCCTAGATTCTATGTAAATTGCTTTTTCTTGGATGCAATGATGATGAACTTCAGGGAGAACATGTATGATTCTGAGTAGAATCTCTACTATGATCTAGGTTGATGTTGTCAAAAGCTTATTGTTTAAAGTTTTATGGCAACAGAGGAAGGCCAGAGGAAAAAAATTAACACTGGGACCTTGGCATCTGTGTTAATGTGTAGGTCTGTTTGCTCTTTTCTGCCTAATAAGGACAGCTAAATATTCTCAGTTACTGAATAGGGTCCCTCATGTTCTTTCACTTTTATATTACATTCTCCTTGATACATTCTGCTTGATAGGCTGCCTTGAGTCCCTGTGTGTCAACATGAGCTGACACAAACATAGAAAGGCCTACTGAGCCATCTCATATCAAGGTGAGAGTTGCTTCAGTCATAAGAGGGCTAAGTAAGCTGCCAGAAAAATTTGCTCCTATGGAATGGGTGCTCCAGTATGTATTTTATGATTAATAATACTCTGGATTAACTTCTAAACCAAATTAGTCTCTGTCTTTACCACAAAGGCCATGGCTATACTTTAAAAACTTCTGCCAGTAACATGTTGTTATGTAAATGTTGCAGTAACACATAGAGCACCTTCAATTTAGTACTCACTGTTGATATCTAGGATGCATGTTTGCTCTTTGGCATAATATAAAAGAAAAATAAGGAATAGTCAATCGCCAAAAAATGCTGAAGAAGTAAATGATAATGCTTAAAATCGTCAACAATCTGAAGTGTGGCCAGGACCAGTCTGATGCTACAAGTTGCTTTCAGGGCATAAAATGTCCTACAGGTACGATAGTGACTTGGGAAAGCTTGAGAAAATGAATTAGGGATGGGTGTATATAAAAGACAGCCTCCTCCAATCTTCATCTACTTGAATCCAATAATCTTATAAAACTTATTTTTGTATAATAAAAATCAAATGCTTTCAATAGTTTTAATGGGTAAAATATATTACCCAGACAGTAACTCCAAATTCACTTGAAATTCAAAGCATGTTATAATTTGATGTCTACCCATGCTTTAGAGCTTACTCTAATGTTGACACAGCCACTGTTCTACCACACAAGGTTAATTTCCTGGATCTCATCATGCATTCATATTCACCACTTCTTTTTATGTAATTCCTACTACCTGCAATGTTCAGCCCTACTCCTTCCCTGCCAGTCAAAATCCCAATTATATTTTAAAGACTTTCTTAGCAAGCATCTGGAATAATGCTTCATACACAGTAGATCCCAAGTGAATACTAGTCATTGAATAAATGAATGAATTAGTGAATGAAACTACTGAGCTAATATATTCCTCTCAGAAGTTTGGGTATGCTTCTAATTTAAAATCTATTAAACATTATCCTAATGGAATGTATATAAACATGGATATACTTATAAATATAAGTCCACTATATATGTATATATAAAATACAGGGTTCTACCTAGTATTAACTTGTTGAATTAATGAATGCATCTACTGCTAAATTCAAGTCTATAATACTTGGTTTGTATTTTCATTAAATAAATTTTGTAGTCTATTTTTAGATATTGAAGACTTAATTTTCTGCCCCTCGTGTTAGGAAAAATATGTACTAAAACTTCCAAATATCCCTCAAAAAAGGAGAGAAACTTTGTAGTTAAAATAATTTTTTTAATATTTTCAGGGAGGAGGGATTTTAGTGACTATTGAACTTATAGCTCATGCCATCCATTTGAAACTCACAAGTAGTGATATAAGTCATGCTATAACTACCAAAGAATGCATAATGTTGTGATTTGCCTTATTGTCATTTTATTATTCTGAATGGCATTCCTTACTAGAGAGCTGTACAGACACTATTTATCTGAAAATACCATCTTTTTATTAAAGTATGCATGCGTGCTAAAGTCACTTCAGTTATATCCGATTGTTTGTAACCCTATGGATTGTAGCCCGCCAGGCTCCTCTGTCTGTGGGACTCTCCAGGCAAGAATACTGGAGTGGGTTGCCATGCCCTCCTCCAGGGGGATCTTTCCTACCCAGGGATCGAACACAGGTCTTCCACAGTGCAGGCAGATTCTTTACCAGCTGAACCACTAGGGAAGCCCAAAAATACTGGAGTGGGTAGCCAATCCTTTCTCCGGGGGATCTTCCCAACCCAGGAATCAAACCAGGGTCTCCTACATTTCAGGCAGATTATTTACCAGCTGAGCTACCAGGGAAGCCCATATACTACATATATAGCATATATAGATAGTATATATTACATATTTACATATTTACACACTACTATGGGCTGTTTAATTTTAGGTAAATATCTCTCAAAATACTTTATTCAGTAATTAAATATAGAACTCACAGATGTTTCTTAATATTTTCAGAGTCAAGGATTTAGAAATGAAAGGTAGATATGTACAGTGAGAAAGAGTTTTTCAGTACTATAATAATGCATTGTCTTTACTATGCCCAACAATAACATATTACAGTTAATTAGTGTTTTAATGTGATAACTAACACCACAAGATATTTAACTATGTATAGGAAATATGAGTTTTCACTTAATTGTAATCTGAAGAATAGAAACACTACTTGAAAGTTCTTTGTGTATAGGGAACATATTACTGTCCTGACACATCAGTCAAAAAGTTATACATCCTTCTGTT
>NW_011490459.1:20019-20983 GCF_000754665.1 Bison bison bison | reverse complement strand
CTACTCCAGGGAATCTTCCCGACCCAGGGATTGAACCCGAGTCTCTTACTTTGGCAGGTGGATTCTTAACCACTAGTGCCATGTAGGAAGCCCAGAGTATAGTTGTTTCACAATGTTGTGTTAGTTTCTGGTGTACAGCAAAGTGATTCAGAATATACATATATTTTGCAAAAGATTCTTTTGCATTATAGATTATTACAAGATATTAAGTATAGTTCTCTGTGCTATACAATAGGACTTTGTTGTTTGTTTTATATATAGCATTTTGTATCTGCTAATCTCAAGCACTTACTTTATCCCTCTCCCCAACTCCTCCCCAATTCCTTTTTGGTAATCATGAGTTTGTTTTTGAAGACTGTGGGTCTGTTTCTATTTTGTAAAAAAGTTTATTTGTGTCTTTTTTTTTTAGATTCCACATATAGTTGATATCACATAACATTTGTCTTTTTCTGACTTCACTTAGTATGATCATCTCTAGGTCCATCCATGTTGCTGTGAATGACCTTATTTCATTCTTATTTATAACTGAGTAATATTTCATTGTGTATATATACCACATCCTCTTTATCCAAGAATACCATCTTGTTGGAGAAATTAACACACTGAAACTAAATTTTCTAGCCTTTGAAATTCACTAATAGCAACTTTGAGGTTCTAGAAAATGTCATTTGAGTTTGATATTGTCTCAATGAGTCCCTCTCTGTTAATCCTTAGTCATCTATTCCTTTTCTCACCTCACATGATACTTATTGTATATGTGTCACTTGGTCTAAACTGCTTTGCATTTTTTAAATCTCTTTCTATAAACATCAAGTGTAGGGATCATGCCTTGTATCTCTGTGTCACTTAAGCTTAGGTACCTAATCATTTGAAGGGGAGAAGAATGAAAGTAATTGAGGGGGATCTCTCTCTCTCTCTCTCTCTCTCTCGTGTTTTTAATAGCAGGAAAGAGTCATAAACTGGT
>NW_011490459.1:19578-19919 GCF_000754665.1 Bison bison bison | reverse complement strand
TAAACTGGTATACATGTTAGACTATATAGATGATACTGAAATTTAGAATGGAGAGACAATTTTAAATATAACTAATTCAGCACTATAGAGTACTGAAGACTTGAGCAATGCTTTCCTTTTGTGGGGGAAAATAAGTATACACTATATATGCCATGCTGTGCTTACTTGCTCAGTCCTGTCTGACTCTTTGTGACTCCATGGATTGTAGCCCGCCAGGTTCCTCTATGCATGGGGATTCTCCAGGCAAGAATACTGGAGTGAGTTGCCATGCCCTCCTCTGGGGGATCTTTCCTACCCAGGGATCGAACACAGGTCTTCCACAGTGCAGGCAGATTCTTTAC
>NW_011490459.1:19160-19478 GCF_000754665.1 Bison bison bison | reverse complement strand
GTCCATGGAAAAATCGTCTTCCATGAAACTGGTCCATGGTGTCATAAAGGTTGGAAACCCCTGGTATAGTGGAAAGAGAACAGGGTCAAGGGTGACACATGGCTTGTGGGTCCAGTAATAACAATTAACTGTCATAAGCATATTACCCTCTGATTGTCAACAGAAGGAAGAAAAACAATTTGGTTGTAGATGTTGCACTTAATTCTCCATCATATCCTAACACATGAGAATAATGATACTGCTTCCACCATGTACCTCTGTGTCACTGTGTTTATTAAATAATGTAATAAGCTCAAGCTTTGGAGTCAGACACAGCTG
>NW_011490459.1:17853-19060 GCF_000754665.1 Bison bison bison | reverse complement strand
GTGTATAGGGAACATATTACTGTCCTGACACATCAGTCAAAAAGTTATACATCCTTCTGTTCACATTCCCATTTAATAAAATCATAATGTGCAATTGAATTCTTTAGTCATTAAAGACCCATGTTGAAATACACAAATCATTTCCTAATACTAAAACTCCAGCCACTGTGACTCTGTCAGATTAATCAGTTCCTGGTGGAATCAAGACCAGGTATGCTTGGGAAGCCCTAAGTGCCTAGGGTTCTCTTGGTTTTAAAGGACTGCCGTCTAGTTCAAGACACTCCACTTCTTGATCTCAAATTACTTACCTTTGTGTCTAGAGTAATCAATTGATGGCAATGAACCTTAGTTTCCAAGCTAGTAAAATGAAGGAAGCTGAGATATTTGCATTTTAAGGTCTCTTTTAGTCCTCAGACCCTGGGTATAAACTAGTAGCTGTCTTCCTAATTATCTGGGGACTATGGAGGTGTCCAAACCATTTTTTTCAGGCTTATTGAAATGATATTAACAGGGCAGTGTTAATACTAACATAATTTACAGCAAGATTAACACTCAGAGCTGTGTGGAATCACATGAAGGAAGCAAATATTCTTATTGTAATTTGACTGTTTCATATATGTGATTTCCAAAGATCCCTGCCTATCTTAGCACATGTGTACCATAACATCTCATATAAGTGACAAGTACAATGTTAATCTTACTACTGGGTCCCAATGGAACATCGCTTGTCCCCTTTCCCTGATGATAATTCACTCCCTGTATCCCAGAAATAAATCCCCTTTAATACATACCATTCTGGGCTGTACCCAGATGCTCTATTTATGAGAATAGACCTCGTCTAGTCTTACTAGGGGTATTTCAGTCACACACTGTCTGCCTTGGCAAAATTTTCTTTAGTTTGATTAGGCTTTATTGCCAACTTCTCAAGTGAGAGCACTTATGGGACAATGTGCTCTTTTATAGCCATTCACACTACTTAATCCTGATAGCACAGCAATTAACTGATTAATTAATTTAAGGGTAAGAAGGAAAATCTGTAGGGACTTTTATGCTCCAGAAGGTTTAATTTATATATACTGTAGCTTAGGTTAAAAACTTTAAATACACTGTTGTCTGTGTTCAATGAAACTGAACTCTTAATAAAAAGAAAACCTTACATTAAATGGTCTTCACCAAAATTTACCTTAGGCCACCTACAGGTGGATTG
>NW_011490459.1:14966-17753 GCF_000754665.1 Bison bison bison | reverse complement strand
ACACAGCTGGGCTCTAGTACAGCCAGACCTAGAATGCAGATCTTCTTTCAATCTTGTACTCTTTTTATTACACCATGCTTGAGGCTGATCAGTGAAAGAGAAAGATAACTATGAAAATCCATAATGTCCCCTTATAGAAAGGTAAACATGGATGGTACAGGTGATACATATAATGAAAATATTATTCTTTGAAGATTATTAACACATAGAGTAATTTTTCTTATCAAAAGTTAATTGTCCTAAGCTCAAGGAACAGTAAGAAGCTGGTGAGACATGGCTTCAATATTTGTGAAGCATAAAGATTAGATCAGTTAAACATCACTATCTTCCTAAGAACCTGACTGTTAATTATCAGTTTTTAAAAATATTGTACAAACTCTCTCTTTCTCTCTGCACTGGCTAAGATTATTATATTACTGTATGGGACTTTGGTCAAGAAGATAAAAAAGCAAGAATGACTCTTAGAAAATTATTGTGCTGTTGCTCTCATATGTCTGGAAAATAATGGATGGACCATGGGGCTTAGTACTAGAAACGGTCTTTCTGAAAGAAAGATCTGATAGAGAACACTGAGATCTTGATAGAGAACAATATCTTTGTGGGAAGGTAAGCAGTGCTATATTCTAAATTAGAGAAAGGAAAGGGTAATTTTCTACTCTGTATCTTTAACAAAAATGTCTATTGGTTTGAGTGCTTATTTTTCAACTTAGCTTCTAAATTGAAATTTTATAAGTACAGTGTAATATCATATATCTTATCACAATTAATTTCCATAAAATAGAAAAAAATTTTTTCAATAGAGAACTGATATTGTCTAACCCAAGTGGTTCATTGGCTGAGATTCAAAAATCTTTGTTTTTGTAAAACATTTCAACATAATGGTATTTTTGGACTTTATTTCCCTCAAACAATTCAATACTTATGGAGATTCATGCCACAAAACATATCCATTTGATAGGAAAGGAATTGTATCTCCAATGGATTATTCGGACAATAGAATGGGTAGAAGGAATGAGACCTTGGAAAGACATAGAAGTAAATATCCACATTTATACCTACTGTAGAATTTTTTTTTAATATCACGAGGTCTTTGACTATCCTGAAAAAGAACAGTAGGATCTTTGTTCCTAAATATCTTCAAAAATAGGACAAACTTCTAACTGTATATATTATGTAGATATTTTTAAAAACATGACTAAAAAGCAAAAAAAAAAAAAAAGACAGTTATGTCCTTCACAGACCAACCAATCTATTATTGTCTATTTAGAATCAACAAATAAAGCAATTTATTTTTTTCAAAATGTAGCCAAAATATAAGTACTTAGATGTGCAAACATAACTCAGCATTGTTCAAAAGACACTCTAAGGCCCTAGAGATAAATATAAAAACTTGGTAGGAAAGAAAATCCTTGAAATACTATATATATCAGTAGTACATAATATGGGCTTCCCTGGTGGCTATGTAGGATACCTGGGTTTGATCCCTGAGTCGGGAAGATCCCCTGGAGAAGGGAATTCTTGCCACTATTCTTGCCTGGAAAATTCTATGGACAGAGGAGTCTGGAGGGCAACAGTCCATGGGGTCACAAAGAGTCAGAGGTGACTGAACAACTAACGCTTTTATTTTCTTGTTTTCATTTTTCAGTGGGTAACATATATTGCTTACTATGTGTCAGGCACTGTTCTAGGAGCTTTGTTTATTACATTGGTTAGTCCTCAAATCATGTGACATATTTACTGTTATCATCCCATTTTACAGATGAAGAATCTAGAGTATATCTGAGCCATTTTCTCATCCTCGAAACTCTTATCTAAATATAAGAGAAGACTTTCTTCCTTTGTCCCCTTCTTATCAATATTGTCCTTGGTTGTGGGTGTGTTAGCAGTATTTCCCATTTGTGGCCCCCATGAAATGGCAACCCACTCCAGTACTCTTGCCTGGAAAATTCCATGGATGGAGGAGCCTCGTAGGCTACAGTCCATGGGGTTGCAAAGAGTTGGACATGACTGAGCGAGTTTACTTCACTGCTTTTGCTAAGCTCAGAGTTAACTTTTCAAGTTCTTAGAGGTCCTTTGTAACTTTATTTTTACTGTAATATTTAAGATAACTTCTAATGAAGATCATTAATAATTATAATTACTGATAATTATTTTGTTTCTGAGAAAGGCCTGTAACAGGTTAGCTTCCTTTCAGGAATCAACTAAGAAAGAATTAAATGACATATTTAAAGGCTTTCATTTCCAAGAAGAAGCTGCAGATGGAGAGGATTTTACTCAGCATTGTATGGTGTGTATGCCTTCAGTTAATGAGAAACATTGGAATTTTTGATTCCTTGTAAGTGTAAAGTATGATAAAGCATGAATCATAAGTCTCTTGTACAACAGCAAAATAATGACTACACTAAAATATTTGGTATTCTGCAGCACAGTTAGAATCTCAAGCAGTTTTCCATTTTAATAACCACAAAAGGGTGATTAAACTGTTTCAGAAATCTTTCCTCAAAACCCTCCTTTGGCCAAAAGTAAAATAAATAAATTTCTTCTTGAGCTTGTATCACTCAGGGGGAGCTTTCTTGAGAACTTCATTTTGAGACCAGAGCAAACGTACTTTGAAGAAACTGATATTAATAAGGTTACTTCCTCCCCAGACATAAGCAGGAAGATGAAAACTTGAATTTGAGACATAACAAAAATTTCCCAAAATGTTCCTGACACTGTCCTAATCTATACCTGATTTCATCTAAATTGGGAAGGTTATATTGACGAAGTACAAAACCTCTTTAGAAT
>NW_011490459.1:12957-14718 GCF_000754665.1 Bison bison bison | reverse complement strand
AGACTTTCTTGTGACCAAATTTTTCATGACTTGCTTGTCATCTTTCTTTATCTTCTGCTATCTTCTTAAAACCTTGAACTAAAATTCTGAGAGAAATTTCTCTGTGTGTATAAAAAAATAAATGTTCTATATTTTCTTATGGCTTCCCTGATAGATCAGTTGGTAAAGAATCCATCTGCAATGCAGGATATCCCATTTTGATTGCTGGGTCAGGAAGATCTGCTGGAGAAGGAATAGGCTACCCACTCCAGTAGGGAAGTCTTGGGCGTCCCTTTTGGCTTAGCTGGTAAAGAATCTGCCTGCAATGTGGCAGACCTGGCTTTGATCCCTGGGTTTTCTTATTTGTGTCCATGAAATTTTGGAAGGATCTTTCAAACTTGGTGGGATTTTGTTGTATAGACTCCTTTGGGGGAACCAGATCCAGGGACAGATGATTTACCCTCATTTGGAATGTGTGTGTGTACTCAATGGCATCCAATTCTTTGTGACCCCAGGGACTATAGCCTGCCAGGCTGCTCTGTCCATGGAATTCTCCAGGCAAGAATACTGGAGTAGGTAGCCATTCCTTTCTCCAGGAGATCTTCCTAACCCAGGGATTGATCCCGTGTCTCCTGAATTGGCAGGAGGATTCTTAACTACTAGTGCCACCTGGGAAGCCCCATTCAGAGTATAGGGTGGACCAAAAAAAGATTCTTATGGGTTTTAAATTTTAAATTTTGTTTCTCAGAAGTGGATGACTAGTATAAATATATGCCAAAGATTCTTGTCAGAGGTTGACCATTGTAATTGCTTTCATCATTTCCATTCTCCATGGTTAGTCAGATTGTTCTGTTCCACAGTCATTTAGTAAAATGAAAACCAGAATAAAGAATTGAGCACAGCCCTTTAACAATGTTGGCTTTTAAGTTATGAGCAAAGAAAACTTTTTTCACTGATAAACAACAGCTTAGTGAGTCAGTTTGAGTGAGAAAGCTAGGGAGAAGTAGGCTGATACACTGAGCAAGGTGATTTCAGGCCATCTGGATTAGAACTTGAGAGGACTATTAGGCTGAACCATGTAAATTTGGTAATAACACCTGATTTACAAAAATTTCAGTTTCATACAGTTCAACCTAATAGTATTCATTTCCTGCAAAACAGATTTAACGCAGGCAGCATAGTATAATAGCTAAAGACTTTCCTGTTAGATTGTGTGGTGGCAAACCCCAACTCTGTCCTTTAAAATTTGCCTGATTTTGGGTAAATATCTGTACTTCTTTGTGCCTAAACTTCCTCATCTGTATAGTATTCGGTTATATCACCAAAGGTAGCAATTTAAGTATCCATTTTACTGTACTTGTACAATTTAGTTTGCACAAATTTGGGGTAATTTAGTTTGTACAATTTAGTTTGTATAAATTTGGGGTAATTTCAAGCAATACTGCTATAAATGATTCTTTTACACATATTTGGTGCTCAGGAGTAAGCCTTTTTCTAGGTTTCATACACAGCAATGGGACTTCTGAATCATAGGGTACATATATTGTTTTTCATCATAGTTGTGTCAATTTACATTCCCGTCACAAGTGTATGACTTCCTGTTGTTCCAGATGCTTGCTAACACAAATATAGGCACATTTTAATTTTTACCAGTCTGCTGAGTATTTACTGGTATTTAATTGTAGCTTTTGGGGGGTTTCCCTGGTAGCTCAGCTGGTAAAGAATCTGCCTGCAATGCAGGAGACCCCAGTTCAATCCCTAAATTGGGAAGATTCCCTGAAA
>NW_011490459.1:12414-12857 GCF_000754665.1 Bison bison bison | reverse complement strand
TATATATATATATATATATATATATATATAAATGAATTTCTTCATTATTGTAAGGAATATATGAGGATTTTATAATTTAGCTTTGATGTGTTTATTTCTGCATGAAAAGAAAAACCCTAGCTTTTATTATTATTTTGGCTATATTGCTTAGCATGTGGAGTCTTAGCTTCTTACCAGGGATTTAACCCAAGCCCCCTGCATTAGAAGCATGAAGTCTTAACCACTGGACCACCAGGGAACATCCCAGAAAACCCTAGCTTTGAATCATTAGAAAAAGATACACTTTTTAGAACAAAATCACATGACTGCTTTGTAGCTTTCTTTTTCCAGATTATTTGATTCAATCTCTTATACTTAAGACACATTATCTCAAGCATCTATGATCTTCTAATTCATTTTTTTTTCCCATACCCAACAAATAGATATTTCTGGTCTGTGAAATC
>NW_011490459.1:11530-12314 GCF_000754665.1 Bison bison bison | reverse complement strand
CTGAAAAAGGGAACAGCTACCCACTCCATTATTCATGCCTGGAGGATTTCATGGACAGAGGAGCCTGACAGGCTACAGTCCATGGGGTTGCAAAGAGTCAGAGACGACTGAGTGACTTTCACAACTGTAGTTTTAATTTCCCTGATTATGAATAAGTTTGAGCATCTTCACATATGTTTATTGGCCATTTGGGTTTGTTTTATGAAATACCTACTCAATTTTGTATTTTTGTCAAATGCATTGTTTGCTATCTCCTTATTGATGCAGAAGCAGAAGATATTAAGAAGAGGTGGCAAAAATACACAGAACTAAACAAAGATCTTCAGGACCCAGATAACCACGATGCTGTGATCAGTCACCAGAGCCAGACATCCTGGAATGTGAAGCCAAGTGGGCCTTAGGATGCATCACTATGAACAAAGCTAGTGGGGGTAATGGGATTCCAGTTGAGCTATTTCAAATCCTAAAAGATGATGCTGTGAAAGTGCTGCACTCAATATGCCAGCAAATCTGGAACACTCAGCAGTGGCCACAGGACTGGAAAAGGTCAGTTTTCATTCCAATCCCAAAGAAAGGCAATGCCAAAGAATGTGCAAATTACTGCACAATTGCACTCATCTCACAGACTAGCAAAGTAATGCTCAAAATTCTCCAAGCCAGGCTTCAACAGTACGAGAACCGTGAACTTCCAGATGTTCAAGCTGGATTGAGAAAAGGCAGAGGAACCAGAGATCAAATTGCCAACATCCGCTGGATCATTGAAAAAGCAAGAGAGTTCCAGAAA
>NW_011490459.1:10440-11021 GCF_000754665.1 Bison bison bison | reverse complement strand
GAAGCACAAGCTGGAATCAAGATTGCCGGGAGAAATATCAATAACCTCAGATATG
Source organism: Bison bison bison (assembly GCF_000754665.1). Classification (NCBI taxonomy): domain Eukaryota; kingdom Metazoa; phylum Chordata; class Mammalia; order Artiodactyla; family Bovidae; genus Bison; species Bison bison. The sequence continues at coordinate 10,966 of NW_011490459.1, read as the reverse complement.
CAGATGACACCCCCCTTATGGCAGAAAGTGGAGAAGAACTAAAGAGCCTCTTGATGAAAGTAAAAGAGGAGAGTGAAAAAGTTGGGTTAAAGCTCAACATTCAGAAAACTAAGATCATGGCATCCGGTCCCACCACTTCATGGCAAATAGATGGGGAAACAGTGGAAACAGTGGCAGACTATTTTTGGGGGCTCCAAAATCACTGCAGATGGTAACTGCAGCCATGAAATTAAAAGACTCTTGCTCCTTGAAAGAAAAGCTATGATCAACCTCGATACCTTAGTAAAATGCAAAGACATTACTTTGCCAACAAAGGTCCATCTAGTCAAAGTTATGGTTTTTTCAGTAGTCATGTATGGACATGAGAGTTGGACCATAAAGAAATCTGAACAATAAAGAATTGATGCTTTTGAAATGTGGTGTTGGAGAAGACTCTTGAGAGTCCTTTGGACTGCAAGGACATCCAACCAGTCGATCCTAAAGGAAATCAGTTCTGAATATTCATTGGACGAACTAATGCTGAAGT
>NW_011490459.1:9598-10258 GCF_000754665.1 Bison bison bison | reverse complement strand
AGGATGAGGGGGTTGGATGACATCACTGATGCAATGGACATGAGTTTGAGTCAGCTCCAGGAATTGGTGATGGATAGGGAAGCCTGGAGTGCTGCAATCCATGGGGTCACAAAGAGTCGGACATGACTGACCAACTGAACCAAACAATTGTTGCACAGGGGCACTGGTTCATGTCAATATTATCATATGTCTTTGTTGCCTTTTCCATGTTTAAAAAACAGTTTGTATTTGTCATCATGAAAATAGAGCTACTAGATGAAACTTCCTCCATAAGAGACAGTGGCAGAGCCTCTGGGACATCAATGGAGGGTTGGATAATATTCCATGATTATCAGCTCAGTTTATAGCTTGAATTTTTGGACCACTGAAAATCTCTGTGAGTTCTGGCTTGTGATTATTTGTGATTAGGGACAGGTTCCTTCCTCCCCTCAATTCCAAGTCACCTTTCTTGGAAGATGCTAGGAATTAGGGTATGATTCTGGTCTATCTCTTATTTACTCTAACACCACAGTATAGTCCTTTAGGGTGCCAGCTTAAAATGGGCATGATCTTCTGTTTGAATTCTTGTCTGAATACTCCAAACTCCCTTTTTAAGCAAATTTCTGCAAAACTCCTGAGTCTATGTGTGGGTTCCACTCCTGACTAAAATTTTGCCTTGAT
>NW_011490459.1:7987-9170 GCF_000754665.1 Bison bison bison | reverse complement strand
CACAGTTAAAGGCTTTGGCATAGTCAATAAAGCAGAAATAGATGTTTTTTTCTGGAACTCTCTTGCTTTTTCCATGTTCTGTAAATGAATGCTGCAACAAGTGTTGATTTTATGTTTTGTTAAATGTCTTTGCAAATGGAATCCTGGGGAGGTTGGTCAGTCAATGATTAAGGATACAAGATTTAGACACAAAACTTCTAATATTCTCTTTGATTATTTAGCCCTATATATTTTTTTATTCTCCATATTTTGGTTTGTTTATGTGGAGTCTGAAGAGATAGTAAAGAGATTCAAGATGGGAAGTGTTTGACTAGCCTGAAAGTTAGTCCTCCAAGCCTGACCTGGGAGAGCAAAGACTGCATGCTATAGAGCCAACCCTCCACCTATGTCCCAGAGGGTCTGCCACTGTCTCTTATGAAGGAAGTTTAATCTATGTAGCTCTATTTTCATAATGACAGATACAAACTTATTTTTTTAAATATGGAAAAGGCAGCAAAGATATATATATATATATAATATAAATTAAAGCATGAACTATGTATGATCATTTCCCACTCCACCAAGTCATATATGCTGTACACAAATATGCTAATCCAGTACAATTCACAAAGCTGTAAGACACTTCCACTTGTAATCTGACTTATGAGATAGTGTAGTCTTTTTTTCTATTTTTAAAAATCTCATTCTACTAACCTATCATTCATCTGGGACAGATTCTCAGAAGTTTGTGACATGTGAACTTCAATATAATTTGCCTGATCACTTTTATTCAAGTCTTTAAAAATAAGATTCTACTAAAATCCATTCCTTCCTAAGAGTTATTTTATTAACATTAAGTAAAATATCACACACATACTCAGTACCAGATATTCTTTGTGTACAGCCTCTCTCAGTGCCATACCACCTAGATATTTATTTCCCAATTTAATAGGTGAATAAATTGTTTTTTAGAAATAAAAGATGACTTACCTAAGGTGAGAAGATGGTAATATATGGATTTAAACCCATGTTCATCTGGTACAAAGCTCACTTTATTTTTTTAAATAGATTTATTTATTTATTAAAAATTAATTTATTTGGCTTTGCTGGGTCTTAGTTGTGGCATGCAAACTCTTAATATGACATGTGGGATCTAGTTCCCTGCCCAGGAATCGAACCCAGGTCCCCTGCATTGGGAGCCTGG
>NW_011490459.1:6590-7887 GCF_000754665.1 Bison bison bison | reverse complement strand
GCCTACTTTCTGTTGCACTACAACACCTAAAAAAATGCCACTGTTTGTTGACAGTTGTCAATGTAAATAGACTGACAAGTCATCTCTAATACTTGCATTATTAAAAAAATCCTTTGGAAAAGGAATGATACCCATTCCTACATTAACAGTAACACCCAAAAGCAATGCAGCACTTTATTTCCTTCCAAAAATGTTTTGTCACATAGTCACAGGCATTATATATCTCTGTAAAAATTAATCTTATTTCCTAAGGAATGTTATGAAGCCATTATTTGCCTCAAGAAATTTAATTAGAACCAGATATTTCAGCTCTCCTTTAGCTTCCCTTAGTCAGAGTCACTGAATTTAGACAGTGTGATTCTGAAAATTCTCCAGAAATTATTCAAGGCTTATGTTGAAAATTAATGTTTTATCTAGTGACACTAATTAAAAAATAAAATACTAGATTGTGTGACTTGTTTAAATTATTTGAATATTTTTCTGAATGTCAATATATTCCCTGAGGGCTAGAGCCCTATTTATTTACTTCTGTATTCCTAATGCTAAAAACAGGGCCTAATACAGAAAGAGAATTCAATAAATATTTGGTGACCTGAAATGTTGACACATGACCCCAGAAAGCATCTTCAAAGGCCATTCTCCCTTTAGGCCCTATCAACTGTTCAGAATGAACATCTATAAACATAAAACTGATTGGACTAAAAGCAGAGAAGGGCAATCAAAATTTTCAGAAAAAGTATAGAGATAAGTTAACTTTATAGTACTTAATCTCAACACTTTTAAATTATAATTAATAAGGACTAGTTCAGTTCAGTTCAGTTCAGTTGCTCAGTTGTGTCCGACTCTTTGCAACCCCATGAATTGCAGCACGCCAGGCCTCCCTGTCCATCACCAGCTCCCAGAGTTCACTCAAACTCACGTCCATCGAGTCAGTGATGCCATCCAGCCATCTCATCCTCTGTCGTCCTTCTCCTCCTGCCCCCAATCCCTCCCAGCATCAGAGTTTTTTCCAATGAGTCAACTCTTCGCATGAGGTGGCCAAAGTACTGGAGTTTCAGCTTTAGCATCATTCCTTCCAAAGAACACCCCGGGTTGATCTCCTTTAGAATGGACTGGTTTGATCTCCTTGCAGTCCAAGAGACTTTCAAGAGTCTTCTCCAACACCACAGTTCAAAGCATCAATTCTTTGGCTCTCAGCTTTCTTCACAGTTCAACTCTTGCATCCATACAGGACTACTGGAAAAACCATAGCCCTGACTAGACGGACCTTTGTTGCCAAAGTAATGTCTCTGTTTAT
>NW_011490459.1:4725-5648 GCF_000754665.1 Bison bison bison | reverse complement strand
AGATGACAATTGAGGGAAAACTTTTCAAAATATTAGTAAATCTTTATCATAATGTTTTTGCCATCATGGTTCAGTTCCATAGCATTTGTCACAACATTTTAAACTACATCTATTTTTTCCTTTACAATAATTAGATAGTAGTGTGTTAAGAATATATATCTAAAAGTTACAGAGATATAACCACTTGTAATTTAAATGAACTATTAATAAAAAGATGCTCTCCTGAAAGCATGTTTAATTAAGTTGTGTTTCTCTCTTTCTCCTCAAAATTGAGTGGACTTTATGAATAACATATTTAAAGTATGAAAGGGACCACTTATATGGTAATTCAGAAGCTGGGAGAATATGCAGTCGATTTTATTGTCATTGAAATGTTGTCTTTGTGAACCTTATTATCATCAGACCTCAGAGTTGACCACAGAGACATGTCCTTCCTCTGAATTTCTGCACTACTTGTTATATGTTCAGTACATTGCATCATTGTGCTTCCCTTTTGGCTTAGCTGGTAAAAAATCTGTCTGCCATTCGGGAGACCTGGGTTTGATCCCTGGGTTGGGGAGATCCCCTGGAGAAGGAAAAGGTTACCCACTCCAGTATTCTGGCCTGGAAAATTCCATGGACCATATGTTCCATGGGGACATGGAACATGTCCGAGTTGCAAAGAGTCAGACACGCCTGAGTGACTTTCCCTTCACTTGCATCATTAGCACATAACCTCACATTGTTCATTATCTCTTTATGTAAATTTCTGCCTCCCACCAACACATACAAATACACGCATGCATACACATAATTATATGAAAAATTCCCTTGTAGGCACAGATTGGAACTAACACTTTTCTATATCCCAGTTTGTTCTATTCAATGCTGGACAAAAACGGATATTCAGTAGTTTTTTTTTTTTTTTTCAATTGGTTGTGGTT
>NW_011490459.1:3054-3698 GCF_000754665.1 Bison bison bison | reverse complement strand
ATTTGGTTGGCTAAAAATTATGATATAAATGAATATGAAATTAAAATTTTTGGAATGGAGCCATCATATTGTTCAAGAAAAGTGATCTCTGAAATATCTGATTCATATTGATAAACATAACTTTTATTCTTGCAAAAGTGTATGACTCCATGATATCTGCAAAGTTATCTCAATTTAAAGATGATTTAAGAGCTTATGTTTCAATTTGACAAAGCTTACTCCACAATTTAACTTTTGGAAACTGTATATGGTTATTTTCAATCACAATATACTATTTTGCTTCCACTCCCTCAGAGCTTTTTTTTTTTTTTTTCAGGTAGTTTCACTTATGATACTAGCTCTTATTACAAAAACCAGATACAACCTGTCATAGTAATAATGTTTTATCTTGAATTTGAATGGGAAGAAAGGGTAATATTTCTTTCCTACTAATTAGTTTATATCAGTCTTTAAATTTAGGGTCTTTCCATAAAACAGATTATGATGAGAGATGGGGAAAGAAAGTTCTTGTGGACTTGATTTTCAGGTAAGGAAAGCAAAAAAGATACACTCAGTCATTGATGATAATCTCAGTTTATTGTGTGCATGCGTGTATACACACACCTAAGGAATGCCTTAGAATAATCATATTTTAGAGAGAAAAG
>NW_011490459.1:0-711 GCF_000754665.1 Bison bison bison | reverse complement strand
GAGAGAGAGAGTCAATTAATTTATAGTGAATGAGGTAAGGATATGAGAAATGTCTCCTCAATAAAGGGTTTTGGGAAAACTGGACAGCCACATACAGGAGAATGAAACTAGACTACTACTTTACATAACATACAAACATTAACTCAAAATAAATTAAAGATTTGAATGTAAGACTTGAAACCATGAAATTCCTGGAAGGAAACATGAGTGGTAACTCCTTAAAATTGGTCTTAACCATTTCTTAAAAATCTGACTCAAAAAAAAAAAAAACTGCCGGGAGCCAGCACGGGAGTTCCCACCCATGACAAGGTCATGCGGGAGAGCCCTTACGGGCAAGGCAAGTCAGGACTCAAGGGGCACCCCCTGGATCTGCCTGAGTGTCTACCCCAAAACCAGAATCTGTCTGTTTTACTATTTTAAGACTTTCACCAACTCCTCTGACATTAACGGGGGGCTATCCCCGACCACCTTCCTCTGATGGAAATCAACTTAGAGCTCTAGCCTCCTGGGCATAATAGGAGTGTTTCAATCCAAACCTCTCAGGTGGCTTTCTAACTTGCCTGACAGGTTTACCCGGACACCTACAGCTACGCATACAGCCTCCCAAGCGCGAGAGGCATGGGAAGCTTAAGATATTCAAATAGTATAGTGCCTCTCGGAGAGTTAGAAATTGTTAGAATAGAACTAGTAGAAGATTTCATTGTTGAGCCA
>NW_011490458.1:8998-9740 GCF_000754665.1 Bison bison bison | reverse complement strand
TGGGAGAAATATCAATAATTTCAGATATGCAGATGACACCACTCTTATGGCAGAAAGTGAAGAGGAACTAAAAAGCCTCTTGATGAAAGTGAAAGAGGAGAGTGAAAAAGGCTCTTACTTAATGTTTTCCCAATCTAAGACTAGCAGCAGATGGATGGAGACAGATTGGCATGTTGCCAGCCAAGATTTTTTGATAGATTGTAAACAGAAGAGGCTGAATCACAGGATTAAAAACTAGACCACAATTTCCTTTTACAGACGTTTGCATAAGTCATAGGCTTCATCTTTTTAATCAGAGAACAGAATCCTCCAATTGTCAATGTCATTATAACACTAATAGTCTAGCTCTACAACGTTTGATCTGGTGGGGCATGGGAAGGATGGACTTTCTCTTTCTCTCTCCTCTGTTTTGCCATGGAATGGGACAATGTGGTGTCCCTACTGGACTTTACATAATGCTGCATTATATATAGCCCTTGCCTTTTTCTATGCTTTTCCAATCATCTTCAAGATTCCTGCGTTTCTCAGTCCAGCAGAGGGGCCTTCCAGACATCCCTAAACTTAGACTAAATGACTAGTTGTTTCCTCTGCCCAACTGTAAAATAGCAGATTAATTACTTTTTTTAAGGCATTTATTTTTCTTGCCTTTAAACCATTTGTTGAATCACACAGAGAATCCCATCTCTGGATATGCTGATTCAAAATGTTGCAGCTCATGTAAATGCTATTAATGGTCATTTCC
>NW_011490458.1:4560-5221 GCF_000754665.1 Bison bison bison | reverse complement strand
ACTAATTAGTTTTTGTGATACCTCTTTTCTAGGTGTTTTCTCAGTAAAACAGAAGAACTTCTTCCCATTCTTGCCTCCCCCCACTTTCTCTTGCAATCTACTTTGAGCTTCAGGATAACTCAATTCATTATAATCAGCTAATCACCTCTCAACCTATTCCTGAATTACTACCCATCTCTTGGTTTCTTTGGCTCTAGGGGTGCCCTCTTTCACAACTGCCCATCTTATCTTTTTGGCAAAAACTGTCAATGCTTCCTTAGTTCCAAACCACTGAAAAACGTAACAAACTCACTTTGCTCTTCAACATTTCATTGCTTGATCCTGCCCTCCTCCTTCCAAATTTATTACCCATATCTCCCTAGTACTATCTTAGACTTATTACACTTTTTACCTTCCTATAAATAAAAATATCACCTGTAAACTGGAGCCTATAGCCTTATGATTTATATTATTCCTCCCATCTTTAAAGCCTCTCCTTCTCTACCAACCCCAAACATTGACTGTTCTTCAGGAACTGTTCCAATTTCACACTTCTAAGAAGAACTGCCTCTTGAGAAATTTGTATGCAGGTCAGGAAGCAACAGTTAGAACTGGACATGGAACAACAGACTGGTTCCAAATAGGAAAAGGAGTTTGTCAAGGCTGTATATTGTCCACCCTG
>NW_011490458.1:0-371 GCF_000754665.1 Bison bison bison | reverse complement strand
GCAAGAATACTGGAGTGGGTTGTCATGCCCTTTTCCAAGGGATCTTCCTGACCCAGGGATTGAACCCGTGTCTCTTACATCTCCTGAAGTGGCAGGTGGATTCTTTACCTGCTGAGCCATCACGGGAGCCCATATATATACACCACATCTTAAATTCACTCATCTGTTGATGGACATTTAGGTTACTTCCATGTCTTGGCTATTGTAAATAGTGCTGCTATGAACATTGTTGTGCATTTATCTTTTTGAATTAGAGTTTTTTCTGGGTATAGGAGCTGGATTTCAGGATGATATGGCAACTCTATTTTTAGTTTTTAAGGACCCTCCATACTATTCTCCATAGTGGCTGCACCAATTTACATTCCCACCAA
>NW_011490457.1:9441-10776 GCF_000754665.1 Bison bison bison | reverse complement strand
TTCTTACCTGGAGAATTCCATGGACTGTAGCCCGCCAGTCTCTTCTGTCCATGAAATTCTCCAGGTAAGAATACTGGAGTGGGTAGCCATTCCCTTCTCCAGGCTATCTTCCCAACCCAGGGATTGAACCCAGGTCTCATCATTGCAGGAATTAGATTATATGAATTTTGTAAGAACAACAGTGCCACTATTAAACTTCTAAACCCAATTTAAGAAAACCAAATTCAGAACTAGTGAATAAATTGTTACTTTTAACCTATGTGCTCTGGCATTTGGTTTGATGTTTTAGTAGTAAACGATGTAGATATCTGTAACCTGCCTTTCTTAGCAGATTGCCATGGTAACTCCCGAAGTAAGGTACCATTTCACTGGAGCTTCAGGCTTTGGCGATGCTAAATACAGAAGCTGCATTTGATTTCAGCTTGTCTGTTTCTATGGGGAGCAATGTACCACAGTTCTTTCCACTTCTCAGGCTGACTTTCGCATCACCATGGAGACCAGATCTGCCCACGTGACTAAGATCTGAAACCATTCCTAGTATGGCTAAAACTAAGGCCTTGGTTCCCAAGGCCTTCTATAATTAAAGTATTGTTTTGTTAAAGAAGAGTTCCTGTTTCTGCTTTTGAAGTATTTATTGATTTTCTGCAAAGAGAAAACAGACTTTCTAGTGCTGTGCTGAAGATTTACAATAAGGAGAAAGAAAATGTCATCATGACATTTTCCTTGGTCAAGTTCTGGTTTTGTGTATATTTATGATGTATACTCCACTTAGTCAATTAGTATGAAGTAATGTTTCTTTCAAATTATGTGATAGTTTTCCTAAATGGTAGTATACATACTTAATGTACTGTTCATAGTGGTCTTAAAGTGCTGCTTTTAATTTTGGTTTTGGGTTGTCTAACTTTGTTCTAAATCTATTATTGGTGTCATTTGGATTAGTTCTGCACTTGCTCGCAATAAAATCAGTATGAGAAAACTTATTCTAGAACCTTGATCATAACTATGCATGGGTTTAAAAGAAAGGATTGGTGTAATGTATCACTGTAAATCCAGTTTTAGAATATCCGGATAGAGCAGATCAACTAGCTATAAAAGATCATACACACCAGTACAACTTATTATAATGTGTTCTCTTTTTTAATTTTATTATAGTAAGAATGTATTCTTTTATACATATGTTAATATCACAAATATATATGTTAATATCACAAAAAGGGCCAAAGTTCTGCAGAGTTCTTTGGTGATCACATTTGATACATGCATGCTCAATCACTTCATTCATGTCCGACTCTTTGCAACCCCATGGACTGTAACCCACCTGGCTCCTCTATCCAT
>NW_011490457.1:5116-5683 GCF_000754665.1 Bison bison bison | reverse complement strand
GATATTTTATTGTGGTATTGATTTGTATTTCCCTGGTGGTTAGCGGTGTTGAGCATCTATTCATGTGCCTGTTGGCCATCTGCGTGTCCTCATTGGAGAAATGTCTATTCAGATATTCTCCCCATTTTTTACTCAGTTTGTTTGTTTGATGTTGAGTTGTATGAGCTGCTTATGTATTTTTGATATTTACACCTTATCACAGGTAAACCCTTTGCAAATATTGGTCTGGCCAAAAAGTTCATTCTGTTTTTTTCAGTAACTACATATGAAAAACCCAAATGAACCAATCCAATATTTTCTCCCATTCCGTAGGTTCTTTTCATTTTGTCAATGGTTTCATTTGCTATGCAAATACTTTTAAGTTTAATTAGGTCCTGTTTGTTTATTTTTGCTTTTGTTTCCTTCGCTTTACTCATCTCCAAAAAATTGCTCTTATTTATATCTAAGAGTGTTCTGCCTGTGTTTTCTTTGGAGTTTTATGGATTCCAGTATTATATTCGGGTCTTTAATCCACCTTGAGTTTATTTTTGTATATGGTGTTAAAGAATGTTCTAATTTCATTCTTTT
>NW_011490457.1:4668-5016 GCF_000754665.1 Bison bison bison | reverse complement strand
GAAACTAACAGAAGATAAGGGCTATTTTAGTAAGATTTTGTTTGTGCAGACCCATCCTGATGCCAACTTTCTGTCTTCAGTGTTAAGCATTGTTCTCCCGGAATGCAAGAGGAGAGGATGAACAGTTTCTGAGTGGGAAACATACGTCCTGCTTTATGGCAGTTAGAGGGATGGCCAAAGGTCTTTCTGTGTCTACTGTTTCTTAATTACCTTCAGTTCAAAATAATCCTTAGGCCAGAGTGGTATATTTTAAGGTGGCATATTGTGATTCCTTTCAAGTTTTTTTTTTAAAGGTTTTTTGTTGTTGTTTATTTTTCATTGGAGTGTAGTTGATTTACAATATTATAT
>NW_011490457.1:0-560 GCF_000754665.1 Bison bison bison | reverse complement strand
TAAAGCATTCGTGTAAGTTGTTTTTGAGTGGAAATATTTGAGTTGCATAGATAAATTAGAAACAGTTTAAATTTAAGGATGACCTTGTGCCAAGCATTAGATTGCCTCTGACTTTACCGTTTGAAGTTCTATGACCTTATGAAACAGTGGTAGAATCCAGAGTTCGCATTACAGTATTATAATTTTCTTAAAAAAAAATAAGGTGTTGTCTTTTCTTTCATTTGACCTACCTATGAAGATTATTTAGTTCCCAGCCCCTTTTCTGCAAAAGAAGGTTATGATATGATAAACAAAAATTAGATCTGCTGATTTCTGAACCATACTGCATCCTATTTTCTAAATACTGTGCTGTGGGCAACACACTCCCTTCCCATTTTATAAAGGAGCTAGTAGTGAACAACATGCTGTCTCTGTTCCCTCTCCCAGTTTGTTCCTTCTTCTTGATATAACTCAAAAGGTACTAAAGGATGTAGCAAATAAAGATCTGCCCTAGGTTATAAAGAAAAAAAAAAAAAACTGCTGATTGGTGCCTAGTGGCAATATTTGAACTCCTCAAAATC
>NW_011490456.1:9073-10208 GCF_000754665.1 Bison bison bison | reverse complement strand
ATACTTCGCATCCTGATGGTTGTATCTCTAATGTAGGAAGAGATACAGTGGGTCATTTTCAGGGTCATTTTTGTAGCTTTAACCCTGTTGGAATAAACAGAAGAATCAGCCATCTGTTTCCCGGAACAAGAAAACTGTCAGCATGGAAGAAAAATCAATACTGACAGCTTTTTAAAAATACAGGAACAAGGGATTTTTGGTCCAATCTGGACAAAATGGCACAGACCCATTTTTCCCTGGACTTCCTTTCTGGGCACGACTACAAATCCATTTAAGAATGCAAGATACAATGAACAGAGAATTCTATAAAGTGGTAAGAGGAAGGCAAAATGGGTTGGGACTCCAGGACTAGAAGAGTAACACAGTAGGTATCTTACATCCCCACATCCAAAAATGTAGGCAACCCAGATCTCGTGTTTTCCAAATCTCACCTGAGCAATAGAAGGCTGCCTGAATAGGCTCACTCTATCCGCAATTGGAAATGGGAAACCGTCTGACAACATCAGAACTCCAATCGGAGACATCAGATTTGTCATGCAGAACTAGCAAGATGGACCTAGCTAACCAGCCACTAGCAGCCGGCCCCAGGAAGCCTCTTCATCCCTATGGGTCAGAGATTCCCACTGAGAGACACTCTAGCCTAAGTAAAGATCTTCCTCATTCCTCACTCTCTGGCAGTATGAGCAGGAGCACATGGGAATCCCAGCAGTACCACATAAATCGAGGAGACCAAAATAATACCATAAAGGCTCTGAAAATTAAGCTGTCACTAGACACATACTCCACAAAGTAGAAAAGAACTTACATGCTAAACTAAAACAGAGTGACTGCCCATTAAAATATTTAAATAGGACTCAGACTCTCCTAACATAATAGACAAAATGATCAGGATACAAAAAAACAAATCACACAGCACACCCAGAACCAAAAAAAAAAAACCCCCACAACTTGAATGAGAAAAAGCAATCTGACAAAAATGGAATCAGATTGGTAATCAAGACCAGAAAGGCAACAGAAAATTTTTAAATATATGGGGACAAATGGAAATATACTTCTTAATAATCCATGATTCAAAGAGAAAGTCTACAAGGGAAATTTAAAAATACATACTAAATGAAAATGAAATTATATAATA
>NW_011490456.1:4593-5225 GCF_000754665.1 Bison bison bison | reverse complement strand
ACGTTTACCTCAAAGAGACTCTCCAAGAATGTCCTCGAACTCTTAGGGACGTTGGGTCTATGGTTCTTGCCCTTGTGCTAAACAGATCACTTTAAGTTTAGGGTGCAATGATAACGCTCTGAGAATAAAACTTGGAGGTCATGGACTGCCATCTAAATTCCAGACTATTTTCAGAAAAAGCAAATAACTCTCTATACTTTTGTTTACTCCAAACATTTAAATGGGCAGAATCTTAAACTCAGTATCTTCTTTATATTCTACCGTGGCTGTGGCTGGAGGTGCAATGAGGAAGCTAGGAACTAACCCTAAGGACACATGGAAACGTCGTGGGACAGGAGTCCTGTGGTATTCCAGCAGACCTGGTTAGAGATGAGGCGGCGGAGACCAGGATGGTAAGAGCAGAAGAGGTTGAGACATGGTTGTATTCAGGACCTATTTTGAAGACAGAGTTAAGAGTACTTGCTCCCTGATTGGCTGGGGGGTAGGGGATAACAAAAGGACTGGAAAAAAGGATAACTGAGAGTTTTGGGGCCTGAACAACTGGGTAAACTGTGCTTTCTACGGACATGGAAAAGATCTGGCAAGAGTGGGCTTGCAGGGTAGGGCAAGAGTATGATAGATCAAGCAGTCTA
>NW_011490456.1:0-351 GCF_000754665.1 Bison bison bison | reverse complement strand
GACCCCAGTTCGATTCCTAGGCCGGGAAGATCTGCTGGAGAAGGGACAGGCTACCCACTCCAGTATTCTGGGGACTTCCCCCTTGTGGCTCAGGTGGTAAAGAATCCGCCCACAATGTGGGAGACCTAGGTTCGACCCCTGGGTTGGGAAGATCCCCTGGAGACGGGAAACGCTACAGTTTCCCCAGTGTTCTGGCCTGGAGAATTCCACGGACTGCATTCGACAAGAGTTGGACACAACTGCGCGACTTCCAAATTCACCAGTAATATGCGCATAAGCCAGCAGAAACGGGCAAGTTTCGCTGGGTGCACTGGTAGGCCTTTCCGCCCTATGGCTCACCTACACCTTCTG
>NW_011490455.1:14222-15102 GCF_000754665.1 Bison bison bison | reverse complement strand
GTTGCCCCTCTTCCAAGCCACCCTTTGGATATATTGGTTAAGGCATGACCCAACATGATTGGCACCTCCTTAAAATTCATTTCACTTCAACACACTCATCTCTGGGCTTCCCAGGTGTTATAGTAGTAAAGAATCCGCCCGCCAATGCAGGAGATGCAAATGATGTGGGTGCAATCCCTGGGTCAGGAAGATCCCCTGGAGGAGGAAAAGGCAACCCTCTCTAGTTTTCTTGCCTGGAGAATCCCATGGACAAAGGAGCCTGGTGGGCTACATGGGTCTGCAAAGAGTCAGACACGACTGAATGAATGAGCACACATATCCCTGCTCAGTTATCAGTCACGTTTTAAACTAGTCAATCGATGCCTATTGAATACATACTATGTGCTAAAAATTATGTTACGTATTCAGGATGTGAATGAATGAACAGGACACAGTCTGGGACCTCATGGAGTTTCAGTGTATCAGAGCAGATAGCCATAAAAGTATTCTAGTATTAATAACATAATTACTTAAACTTGTAAAAAAAAACTATTGGAGTACAGTAGAATCTAGCTCAGGGTTTCTCAGTCTTGTACTGTTGGCGTTTTGGGTCAGATAATTCTTTGTTTTGGGGACAGTCCAGCACATTGTAGGGTGTTCAACAGCATCCGTAGCCTCTACTCACTAGACGCCTGGAGCACCTGTCACCCATTTGTAATAATCAAAGATGTCTACAGATGGTGTCCAGTGTCCCTGGAGAAGAAAAGGGGGAGATTACTCCCAGTTGACAATCACTGTTCTATACCAAGGTTAACATTGATTAATTGATTTAGAAGTCAAGTATCTAATTTTCTCAAGCATGCCACGTTCTTTTTGTTAACTCAAAACCTGTGCACACACA
>NW_011490455.1:9398-10316 GCF_000754665.1 Bison bison bison | reverse complement strand
GGAACCAGTCTGTTGTTCCATGTACAGTTCTAACTGTTGCTTATTGAGCTGCATACAGATTTCTCAGGAGGCAGATAAGGTATTCTGATATTCCCATCTCTAGAAGAATTTTCCACAGTTTGTTGTGATCCACACAGTCAAAGGCTTTGGTGTAGTCAATAAAACAGACGTAGATGTTTTTCTGGAACTCTCTTGCCTTTTTGATGATCAAACATATGTTTGCAATTTGATCTCTGGTTCCTCTGCCTTTCCTAAATCCAGCTTGAACATCTGGAAATTCATGTTTCATGTACTGTTGAAGCCTGGCTTGGAGAATTTTGAGCATTACTTTTCTAGCATGTGAGATGAGTGCAATTGTGTGGTAGTTTGAACATTCTTTGGCAATGCGTTTCTTTGGGATTGGAATGAAGACTGACCTTTACCAGTCCTGTGGCCACTGCTGAGTTTTCCAAATTTCCTGCCATATTGAGTGCAGCACTTTCAGAGCATCATCTTTTTGGTTTTTAAATGGCACACCTGGAATCCCATTACCTACACTAGCTTCTAAGACCCACTTGACTTTGCCTTCCAAAATGTCTGGCTCTAGATGAGTGATCACACCATCATGGTTATCTGGGATCACAACAAACTGTGGAAAATTCTTAAAGGGTTGGAAATATCAGACCACCTTACATGCCTCCTGAGAAACCAGTATGCAGGTCAAAAAGCAACAGTTAGAACCAGACATGGAACAATGGACAGGTTCCAAATTGGGAAAGGAGTATGTCAAGGCTGTATATTGCCTCCCTGTTTATTTAATTTCTATGCAGATTACATCATGGGAAATGCTGGGCTGGATGAAACACAAGCTGGAATCAAGATTGCCAGGAGAAATATCAATAACCTCAGATATGCAGATGACACCACCCTTATGGTAGA
>NW_011490455.1:4594-5774 GCF_000754665.1 Bison bison bison | reverse complement strand
GGAATTTCAGAATTCTAGTTCAAGTTGATGAGAGAAAGATTCTCATTTTTGGTTCATGCACCCCCCAATTCTGGGATAAAAATTGTGGTAAAAGAAGATGGGGTAAACTTGTGTTAACATGGCAACTCCCTCTGTAATCCTGTATGCTAGAAAATGGAGTGAGGGGCAGGGAGAAGGGGAAATTTTAAGAAAATAGATTTGCAAAATGGGTCAGCCAACAAATATGTCTCTATTGTACTAATATAGCCACCTCTTTCAATGCAAGGAAATTGGGATCTAGAGAAGGACAAGAATTCACTAAGATTATAGAGTGGAGCTGAGTGGTCTCTTCTTAGCTTGCCTGCCTGTATTTACTCATTTTCTTTCCTTCACCTGAAATTTCTTTTTTATTCTTCACTATGACTTTCAAGGTCAGTCCCTTCAACGTCATGGGATCCTCTTTCCCTTCTCTGCAGTTCTACAAGCCTTAAAATTCATATCACCCAATTTTAACACAACTACAGTCATATTATATAGACTTATTTTCTAGATCTTTTGTTGACTGTTCTCGGGTTTCCCTGTTGGGTCAGATGGTAAAAAAAAATCTGTGCGATGCAGGTCCCAGGTTCGATCCCTGGGTCAGGAAGATACTCTGGACAAAGGAATGACAACCCACACAGTATTCTTGCCTGGAGAATTCCATGGACAGAGGATCCTGGCAGGCTGCAGTCTATAGGGTTGCAACAAGTTGGACACAACCGAGTGACTCTCTTTCACTATCATGACTTTAACCTTCTCTATTTCCACATAATCTTGTAATATGCTACAACTTGGAACAGTAAGACTGACTTTTATAGTGTTTATTGAGTGCATTGTAGGTTGAAGATTCCAAATGATACCTACTAGTGCACTTTAATCCTACTCAGTTCAGTTCAGTTCAGTTTCTCAGTCGTGTCCAACTCTTTGCGACCCCATGAATCCCAGCACACCAGGCCTCCCTGTCCATCCCCAACTCCTGGAGTTCACTCAAACTCATGTTCATCGAGTCGGTGATGCCCTCCAGCCATCTCATCCTCTGTCGTCCCCTTCTCCTCCTGCCCTTAATCCCTCCCAGCATCAGGGTCTTTTCCAATGAGTCAACTCTTTGCATGAGGTGGCCAAAGTATTGGAGTTTCAGCTTCAATATCAGTCCCTCCAATGA
>NW_011490455.1:0-519 GCF_000754665.1 Bison bison bison | reverse complement strand
CACTGCTGAGTTTTCCAAATTTGCTGACATGTTGAGTGTAGCACTTTCACAGCATCATCTTTTAGGATTGTACATTCAATTTACCTATAAAATGAACTCATTTTTGCATGAAAATCCATTTCTAATATATATATATATTATTTTAACTTGAAAATGGTCAAGATAAGGCCTCAAAAACCTAGACCCATGGGCCAAATTCAGGCAAACATCTAATTTTTTTAAAGCTATATTGGAATATTTGGCAGCTTTGCTAATAGAAGTGCAAAGTCAAATATTTGCAACAGAGAATATATAATCTGAAAAGATAAAAATATTTATTATCAGGACATTTTCAGAGAAAGTTTACTAACTCCTGACCAATACTACTGGAATTTGCTTTGTACATATTCATAATGATACTCTCAGGAAGCTGCCATGGAACTACCATGCACTAATAAGCAAAAGAGAAATTGTTTTACTCAAATACAATTCTTGCAGTATTAGCTAGAAAGAATTTTTTTTTTTTTTTTTTAGTGCTTT
>NW_011490454.1:15249-15844 GCF_000754665.1 Bison bison bison | reverse complement strand
ATGGGGGTAATCATTTGTAGCATACAGTGTATCAGATCAGCAGACTGTACACCTTAAGCTTCCACAATGTTATATGTCAATTATAATTCATAAAGCTAGAAAAAAAGAAGCAAAATGTGAAGATTCTCCAAACACTTAAATATTAAACACACTCTTCAATAATGCATGAGTAAATAAGGAAGTTTCAAGAGAAATAAGAATAACACTGAACTGAATGACAGTATAAATATATCTCAATGTATGGAAAACAACTAAATCATTTGTTGAGAGGCATACTCATAGGATTGAATGCTTACCTTAGAAAAGAGGAAAAGTCTAAATCAATAAACCAAAATGTCACTTCAGAAACTTAGAAAAATAAGAGCAACATAGTAGAAAGAAGGAAATAAATATAATTAAAGAAGATAAAAGTTTTAAAAATCCCTGGAATTGAAAACAGAGAAACAATACAGAAAAATCAATGAGTGAGTTGGTTATAAGAGAAACAATATCTAAAAATCAATAAAATTAATAATTTTTTAGAAGGCTAAAGAAGCAGAATGGAAGAAGCAAAGGAAGTGAGTGAACACAAACCACCAATGTCAGGAACAAAGTG
>NW_011490454.1:9409-11508 GCF_000754665.1 Bison bison bison | reverse complement strand
CACAGTAGTAGATGTAATGGTCTACTAGACTAAATCTGATAGACAGTTTGCCTGATGAACTATGGAAGGAGGTTCGTGACATTGTACAGGAGACAAGGATCAAGACCATCCTCAAGAAAAAGAAATGCAAAAAAAACAAATAGCCTAATAAAGTATGGCCAAATTGTTTTTGAAAAAGGTACAAAAGCATTTAGAAGGAGGCAGTATAATCTTCAATAAAGGATGGTGGGGCAACAAAAGTGAACATTGACCTAAAACTCACATCTTACGGAAAAATTAACTTAAAATCAGCATACATATAAATGCAAAACTATTCAACTTTTTAAGATAATATAAGAGGAAATATGTGGACCTATTGAAGAGTTTTATTGAGCAGATTTTTGTGTTTACACAAAAGCACAAAGTATTAAAGAAATACATTAATAAATTGAACTTCATCAAAATAAAAACATTTGCTCTGTAAATTACCCTATTATAAAGATTAAAAAAAAAACCAATCTACCAACTTGGAGAAAATATTTACAAACCATGTGTCTTATAAAGGACTCATAACTAGAATATTAGCTCAGCTGATAAAGAATCTGTCTGCAATACAGGAGACCCTGGTTGTATTCCTGGGTCAGGAAAATCTCCTGGAGGAGAGCATGGCAACCCACTTGAGTATTCTTGCCTGGAGACTATCCATGGACAGAGGAGCCTGGTGGGCTACAGTCCATGGGGTCACAAAGAGTCAGACATGAATGAGCGACTAAGCACAACTAGAATATACAAAAAACTCTCAAAATTCAACAGTAAGAAAATACAAATAAACACATGAAAAGATGTTCAAGATCACTAGCCATTAGGGAAATGCAAATTAAGGTATGTCCCTTAAACAGTTAAAAAATAGTGATAATACCAAATGCTGACCAGGATATACAGAAACTGGAGCTCTCCTATACTTCTGGTGAGAACAAATTGATTCTGGAAAAGTTCATAAGTTTCTTTGAAAAGAAAATATGTACTTACTCTACAACCCATCATTTTATACTCCAGGGCATTTAATTCAATGAAATGAGAACATGTTCACACAAAACTTCTACAGATGTGTACATAGCATTTTTACTTGTAATAACCAAAAACTGAATATAACCCAGATTGTCCTTCAATGGATATATGATTAACAAATTACAGTAATTCATATTCTAGAATACTATTCAGTAGTAAAAAAAAAAAATAGTGAATTTTTTTTCTTGTTGTTGAGTTTTATTTTTTTAATTTAAATTTATTTATTTTAATTAGAGGCTAATTACTTTACAATATTGTATTGGTTTTGCCTTTTTGATGCACACAACAACTTTGATGCAACTCAACGGAATTATACTGAGTGAAAAAGCCTATCTCAAAGAGACACATACTGCATAATTCCACTCAGCATTCTCAAAATGAAAAACTTCTAGAGATGAAAAACAAGTTGGTGGTTGCCAGTGTTTAGGTGAAGGTAGAGTTGGAGGGTGGCGAGTATGACTATAAAGTGGTAGTATGAAAGAGATATTTGAGATAATGGAATGGTGTGTTGACTGTGGTGGTGGTTACATGAACCTACACGTGTGATAAAATGGTAGAGCACTATTTATACACATTGTGCTAATGTTATTTTCCTAGTTTAGACATTGTACTATAGTTATATAGGATGTCCCCTTTTGGGGGAAACTGGGTGAGTGGAATGTGCAACCTCTCTGTACTATCTTTGCAACTTACTGTAAATCTATTTTATTTCAAAATAAAAATTTAGAAAATTGTAAACCAACTCAAATTTATATTTATTGAGTTTAATAAAGTATATTATAAAAAATTTAAATGAAAACCTCATATGGAATGCTTTCTATTATATACTCAAAACAGCAGAGTGCAGAAATGTATCTATATTATGATACCCTTATGTAATGAAGATAGGGATATAAGAAAATATAAATGGATTAGTTTATTGTGAAAGAGATTTATTTACAGGACAGGTAAACCAGAACCTAATGAATTGGTTACCTATAGGTGTTCAGCCGGAGATGGAAATGGCAACCCACTCCAGTGTTCTTGCCTGGAGAATCCCATGGACAGCAGGG
>NW_011490454.1:5305-5618 GCF_000754665.1 Bison bison bison | reverse complement strand
CAAGTAATCTTGAAGTCTAGTGGGCAAATTTCTTTATATGTCAAGGCCTGGAATAACCCTCTGTGAATTTGGCTCAATCCTTTCAACTTGCAGCTCCACCCTCTTAGTCATCCTTTCTATTTTGTGATAAGTAGCTGTGTGTTTGAAGCTGCGCTATTTGTTGCTGCAAATAGGTTCATCAGTATCGTCTTTCTAGAGTCCATATATATATATATGCTGCTAAGTTGCTTCAGTCGTGTCCGACTCTGTGTGACCCCATAGATGGCAGCCCACCAGGCTCCCCCGTCCCTAGGATTCTCCAGGCAAGAACACT
>NW_011490454.1:4768-5205 GCF_000754665.1 Bison bison bison | reverse complement strand
ATGATGCTAAAGCTGAAACTCCAGTACTTTGGCCACCTCACATGAAGAGTTGACTCATTGGAAAAGACACTGATGCTAGGATGGATTAGGGGCAGGAGGATTAGGGGACGACAGAGGGTGAGATGGCTGGATGGCATCACTGACTCGATGGATGTTATCTGAGTGAACTCCAGGAGTTAGTGATGAACAGGGAGGCCTGGCATGCTGCGATTCATAGGGTCGCAAAGAGTCGGACATGACTGAGCAACTGAACTGAACTGATGGTTCACTGTAGGGTAAAATTCCTTACTCTCCATTCACCTGTGAATCTGAAAAACAATGGATTTGCTCCCAAAATACAGTAGTAGGATGGGTATAGGGTAACGATTAAAGATACTCCCTTTCCAAAAGGGAGAAAATGGAACAGAAAAAGATGAGTCACCAATATCAAGTAATCT
>NW_011490454.1:0-443 GCF_000754665.1 Bison bison bison | reverse complement strand
GAAGTCAAGAGATACCTGGAGTAACAGGCAAATTTGGCCTTGGAATACGGAATGAAGCAGGGCAAAGGCTAATAGTTTTGCCAAGAGAATGCACTGGTCATAGGATACACTCTTCCAACAACACAAGAGAAGACTCTACACATGAACATCACCAGATGGTCAATACCGAAATCATATTTATTATATTCTTTGCAGCCAAAGTTGGAGAAGCTCTTAATAGTCAGCAAAACCAAGACCGGGAGCACCTTATTGCCAAATTCAGACTTAAATTGAAGAAAGTAGGGGAAACCACTAGACCATTTAGATATGACCTAAATCAAATCACTTAGGATTATACAGTGGAAGTGAGAAATAGATTCAAGGGATTAGATCTCATAGACAGAGTGCCTGAAGAACTATGGACAGAGGTTCGTGACATTGTACAGGAGGCAGGGATCAAGACC
>NW_011490453.1:4326-5351 GCF_000754665.1 Bison bison bison | reverse complement strand
TTCCTAAGAGGCAGTGCTGGGGCCAAACCCAACTCTCTACTCCACGCCTCAAGGTTTCCTACAAAGACACAGGTTCGCTGGCTTTCTACCTGCTGAGGTCATGAAACCTCAATATTTTTTCAACTGATAAATTAATCTCCATGTCTTCTATATCCCCACCATTACAAAACTTATCACTCATTGCTTGTATAACAGTTCATCGTGTGGATGACCTCCCCCCACCATGTGACTTGAGGATGAAGGCCTGTGACCACCCACCACCTTCCAGGGAGAGGACCTGCAATACTGGTTTGGAGAACTTCAAGGGACTGAATGAATAAGTCTCTATTCTCTATTATTTCTGTCATAACAATGTCTGAAATTCTATTTGAGAGGAGGGAAGGAAAGAAAGAAGGGAAGAAGGAAGACTGTTGTTACAAAAGAAGAATACACAGGCAAACATGAGTTCACTTACACCCTGTAAATTGTTTCCCATCTTTGTTAATAGCATTTGTCATGATAAAACCAATAAACTCATATTGTTTCCCATTTGTTTAGGATTTACAAGTTAATTCACATCATTGCCATATGCACTTTTTCAGATGTTTGTATTTTCCCACCAGGTCACAGCCACCCCTCTGTTCAAGTGTCATGTGTTTCTTCCATTAATGTCAGGTAGTTTGTTCCATTAGTGACATTTCAGGACAATTTAAAAGTAAATCTTACCATCAGAAGTGACACTTCTGAACAGTGTTGTCTGAGTTGAAGTGACTCTGATAGCAGAGCTTGATATTTCCCGTTTGTTTGGGTTCCCCCCTCCAAAAAAAATAATAATAATAACAATAATAATGTCATCTTCCCTCTTCCATCCAGGTGATAAAGTTCAGCTGGGAGTAAACTAAGTGTCACTCACAGCCGTGCTAAGGCAGTCAACCCTAAGGAGTCTTAAGCTCTGTAAACAGTATAAACAAGCCTCTCTCACTCTTCCCAGAAAACAGGAACCACGCTGAGGGCTGGACTATCTGACAACTTCTGGGCTCGGCACA
>NW_011490453.1:0-457 GCF_000754665.1 Bison bison bison | reverse complement strand
AATCAAGATTGCCAGGAGAAATATCAATAACTTCAGATATGCAGATGACACCACCCTTATGGAAGAAAGCAAAGAGGAACTAAAGAGCCTCTTGATGAAAAGTCAAAGAGGAGAGTGAAAAGTTGGCTTAAAGCTCAACATTCAGAAAACTAAGATCATGGCATCCAGTCCCATCACTTCATGGCAAATAGATGGGGAAACAGGGGAAACAGTGACAAACTTTCTTTTCTTGGGCTCCAAAATCATGGCAGATGGTGACTACAGCCATGAAATTAAAAGATGCTTGCTCCTTGGGAAAAAAAGCTATGACCAACCTAGACAGCATATTAGAAAGCAGAGACAGTACTTTACCAACAAAGGTCCATATAGTCAGAGCCAAGGTGTTTCCAGTGGTCATGTATGGATGTGAGAGTTGGACTGTAAAGAAAGCTGAGCACCAAAGAATTGATGCTTTTGA
>NW_011490452.1:4815-4996 GCF_000754665.1 Bison bison bison | reverse complement strand
AAATAAACAAGGAGCTGGGGAGAGAGGGTTAGGATTTAAATTGTTAGGATCTTCAATTGTTTTTTTAGTATAAAAGATGTGCTATTGATATTCTGATGTTATAAACATTCTAAATAATCAAAGATTAAAAAAAACCTGCCAATGTGAGTGTTCTCATCAGCCAAAAATGTTCTATTTTCTT
>NW_011490452.1:0-589 GCF_000754665.1 Bison bison bison | reverse complement strand
AAACACTGGCATCTAGCCTAAAGGGTCCAAAAGGAAACAAACAATTCACTATTTCTCCCTTTCCTCTAAAGACAAGTCAGTTTATGTACCAGTAATCTTCATCACGTTTCGATGTTTCTTGCTCAGAGCCAATGTCAACCAATGGTAGGACTTATAATTTAAATAAATTACTCTGATTTCAGCATCGAAATAGATTAGAGGCAGTAAAGAAGGGCAGGGCTAAGAAGAAGCTCTTGCTCTGGGAGAAAATGGAAAGAGAAAGAGGACTAGAGGGTTCAAGGAGAGCCTCATGGGAATAAGAGTGAGACAGAAAGAAGAATAGGGCATTATTCACATTTAAGGTTTCATAAGTATAAATCTGATGCTAATGAGATCACAGTCAAGAGTTAAATCCACATTTAGGTTGGCTATTTTTTACATTTACTTTGACTTCTACTGCTGCTGCTAGAAAAGACTATCATTTATTGAGCCTTACTTTCTGCCTGCTCTCTGTAAATGGATGAGCTCCCTTAATGTTCACCCTATACAACCCTATGAGATAAGTTCTATTATCTTCCTTTCACAAATGAGGAAATGGGAAATGTTAAGT
>NW_011490451.1:4643-5124 GCF_000754665.1 Bison bison bison | reverse complement strand
TTAATGGTTTGAGCTACAGCGAAGTCTTTGGCAGCTGTTTATGTTACTTTTATAGCCTCAGAGGTGGCCCCTTGGGAGGTGGTCATGTGACTAACTCAATAGATTTCCTCCCAGATTAGCTTTGCTACTGGGCTTATCATTATTGTTCTGTAAGACAGGATGGGTATGTTTTAAGATCCCCCAGAAGAGTAAAATTGGGCTGCAATTTCCCTCCCAATACTTGCCAAGTCCTTATTAATGATGCTCTTGGTAAGCCTGATGAATTTTTAATAGTTGTAAACAAGTAGCATCGATTTGGATGGAAAAACTCTCATATAGAAAGTGGTTAGATGTCTCTATGGGATTTGAAAATTTTCAGTTTTCAGGAGAATTTTCTTTGCTGTCACACTCAAAGGCTATGATTGTTTCCTGTGGGCAGTAAGCATTGGAGTTGTTGAAAGGCCCACTCCCACTGAGTGTGATGGAAACCTTGAAGTTGATA
>NW_011490451.1:0-393 GCF_000754665.1 Bison bison bison | reverse complement strand
TTCAGAAGTTTCCAGTTTATTGTGATCCACACAGTCAAAGGCTTTGGCATAGTCAATAAAGCAGAAATAGATGTTTTTATGAAACTCTCTTGCTTTTTGAATTATCCAGTGGATGTTGGCAATTAGCTGCGGCAGCAACGGCACCAGAGTGATGGTGCGGGAGCGGTGGAGAGGAGCTACCCCATGTCCAAGATCAGGGGAGGAGGCCGAAAGGAGCTACCATATACCTGAGTATATACATATATATAACTGAATCGCTTTGCTGTATACCTGAAACTAATGCACCATTGTATATCACTCAGATCAGATCAGATCAGTCGCTCAGTCATGTCCGACTCTTTGCAACCCCATGAATCGCAGCACACCAGGCCTCCATGTCCATCACCAACTCCC
>NW_011490450.1:4517-5180 GCF_000754665.1 Bison bison bison | reverse complement strand
AATCCATGGCAAGTAACCCCAATGCTTATTTTTCCAAGGCTGGAGGCATCAGAGAATTCTGCAGCATGCCTCATAGTGCAGCAGTTTTCTAGTTTACCTACAGATAAGTCCCAGGGTATGGGCAGATACCTCTGAGCCCTGAGGTGACAGCAGACAAGGGAGAATGACATTTACCTAACATTTTACTACTCCCAAGACCCTTTTCATAATGTTTTGTTTTATGCATAATCAGAGATTTGCAAAAAAAAAAAAAAAAACTGAATAAAATAATGTTGAATGAAATTTGTAAAATTTAAGGGCAAAATGTCAGCAAAAAATCCCTCAAAGATAGATAGTCTCATAAGGACCTGGTGGAGGAATCAAATGGTTTATATATTTTTTTTAACTTTACAATATTGTATCGGTTTTGCCATACATCAGCATGAATCCGCCACAGATATACACGTGTTCCCCATCCTGAACTCTCCTCCCTCCTCCCTCCCCGTACCATCCCTCTGGGTCGTCCCAGTGCACCAGCCCCAAGCATCCAGTATCATGCATGGAACCTGGACTGGCAACTCATTTCATATATTATATTATACATGTTTCAATGACATTCTCCCAAATCATCCCACCCTCTCCCTCTCCCTCTCCCACAGAGTCCAAAAGACTGTTCTATACATC
>NW_011490450.1:0-720 GCF_000754665.1 Bison bison bison | reverse complement strand
TTATAGGGGAATTCACATCTGAGCTATGGTTGGGTCTTAAAGGATGTATCTGAATTTGCCAAAATTAGGAAAGTAAGAAAGGGAGAAAAAGGATAATGTTATACAAGGGCAGCTACATGCACAAACTTAGCAAGAACCCTAGATATTCTCTAGAGCAGCACTCCCCAACCTTTTTGGCACCAGGGATCAGTTTCAACAATTTTTCCACAGACCAGGGTTGGGGGGCTGATGACTGCTTTGGGATGATTTAAGCCACTACATATTTGTACACTTTATTTCTATTATTATTATACCAGCTCCACCTCAGGTCATCAGGCATTAGATAGATCCCAGTGGTTGAGGATCCCTACTCTGGGAGGTCTAATAATCCTTATATTGCAAATAGGATGGTTGCACTGGACAGGACTACAGACTGGAATATGGCTTGCCCAATTTGACAAAGTGGAGCCAGAGACTTTCAGTCAAACATTCTTGCCAATCCACACTGCCTCTGTTTATGCAAAGAGAAAATGTCAAGACATTGAGAATTTCTGGAATGTTCCATTCCCGACCACATCCATCCCTTTACTTGTATGGATCCATGCATTTCTAATCAAGAATGAAAGCCCTATAATTCTGATGCACTAGCATACTCTGATGCACTAGCACACTCTGCCTCATGGAGCAGTGGGAAACAGACATACGCAGCAGGAGGTTTCCTTCCCCAACCATTTCTTCAAG
>NW_011490449.1:5054-5606 GCF_000754665.1 Bison bison bison | reverse complement strand
GTTTGGTGGAAGATGCAGTCTCTGGGGCCAAGATTGCAGCAGCCCCTTGACTTCCGGCTCTGGCTGTCACATGTCTGCTTCTCTGCCTCCGGGGAGGGAGGGCTCTCCTTTGGTATTTGCTCAATCCCTTGTTCTGTGAGCACACCAAGGGTCACCATTTGGCGATAAAGCCTTTTTTGGGAGAGGTCTTTTTATGTCTCTCTGCTGATTCCACGGTTTGGGTGGTTATCTCATATTAGCTCCCTCAGATTGTCCTCAGGGCATTCAGGCCCAGTCCATACCCTAAGGACCAATGATGCAACCCATGCCTCTCTGCCCAATCCCCACTCTCTGGTGGTGGACGTGAGCATCCAGGCCACTTCTCCACTGGCAGTTTCAGTTAGGCATTTATTCTGTATTCTTTTTATTTTTCTTCCTCCTGGTTATGTTGCCCTCTGAGACTCCAAAACTCCCCACAGACATGCTTGTGAGAGAATTTCCTACTGTGTGGAGACTTCTCTTCCTTCCTGACTCCCTCCCCAAGACAGGTCTCCATCCCTAAACTTTTGTCTG
>NW_011490449.1:566-1172 GCF_000754665.1 Bison bison bison | reverse complement strand
AGTAATCCTGCTTGAGGTGCCCCTTATTTCCACAGTAACAGCAACTCCATCTGTTTTCACCTGGGTCCTCTGGGCATTTTTCTCTGGCTGTTTCAGAGTGGATCTGAAAGGCATTGTTAGGGTTTCAGTCTTTCCTTGTCTTTTTCTGCCTCTTCTCCTCCTCCTCCCTGCCACAATAAGCTGAGCCAGTTGCACAGGTTATCTAAGACTGATTTGGTCTGTACACCTGTTTTAGTAGCTTACAGCAGATATCGAGCTGAATAAATGAGAAATCTACCTTTTAAGATTGTTCTTCCCTCTGCCTTTTAGGGATCGACATCAGTAATTTGTAGAGAACCTCCCATAATTTACCAGGGGTATCCTTCTCTCTTGTTCTGTTTGCCAACTTGGCATAGTTTAAAGTCTTAGTGCACACTTTCTTGAGTCCTTCAAGAACACATCTGACAAAGTGATTCTGGTCTCCATCTTCCTTTAGTGTTGTTATAGTCCCTGTCTGACTCTGTTGTGGGGAGTGTCTGATTCCCAGTAGGGAAGACAGCTATCTCACCCTCTCCCTTTTCTGCTGATTCATTATCAAGCCATTCATCTCCATATGCAACAGCTTTT
>NW_011490449.1:0-466 GCF_000754665.1 Bison bison bison | reverse complement strand
ACTGATGTCCAGTTCCTCACCATTAATACCTTTGTCTGATTTCTGCTCTTCCTCTGATGCCACCCGGAGTAAACAGAGTAGCCTTTCTGAATGCCTCCCAAGCTAAGACTACTGAGAGGGTAACAGGCAGGAAGGCCAGGGGTCTCCAAATGGAGGAAATAGGCTGCAAGTATCAGACATTTTTTTCTCTCTCTTAAGCGGCAGGAGGAAACAAACTAGTGTTATATTTTTTCCCCTTCTCTACACAAATTAAAAAGAGGTTTCTCTTAAAATTCTGTGTTGCCATAATGACACAAGCTCCACCTGAACCTAACTTTTCTCAAACCTTGAGCTAACCAATGCATTTTTCTTATGGAAATGTTTGTCCTAAGTTATGTTAATGTACTATGCATTTACCCTAGACTCTCTCTTGAGTCAGTTCTGCCTAAAGGCTCCTATCCAACTTGACAAACCGGTATGTTATACT
>NW_011490448.1:4734-5131 GCF_000754665.1 Bison bison bison | reverse complement strand
TTATTTTATTTTTTAACTTTACAATATTGTATTGGTTTTGCCATATATCAAAATGAATCCGCCATAGGTTTACATGTGTTCCCTATCCTGAACCCTCCTCCCTCCCCGTACCATCCCTCAGTGGGATGATTTGGGAGAATGGCATTGAAACATGTATAATATTGTATATGAAATGAGTCACCAGTCCAGGTTCGATGCAGGATACTGGATGCTTGGGGCTGGTGCACTGTCATGATATTTTTTCAATGGCTTACTTCCAAACATCCTCAAATGAAGAAGAAAAGTCTCTCCACTGCTGGACAACTGAAAAGTACATAGATGTTACACAGTACATAGTACATAGGTATTAGCAGGAGACAAACCTATTAATAGATTCAAATATTAATGGCACCAAATA
>NW_011490448.1:0-433 GCF_000754665.1 Bison bison bison | reverse complement strand
GAGGAAAACAATAGAATGGGAGAGACTAGAGATCTCTTCAAGAAAATTAGAGATACCAAGGGAACATTTCATGCAAAGATGGGCACGATAAAGGACAGCAATGACAAGGACCTAACAGAGGCAGAAGAGATTAAGAAGAGGTCGCAAGAATACACAGAAGAACTATACAAAAAGGTCTTAATCACCCAGATAACCATGATGGTGTGGTCACTCACATAGAGCCTGATATCCTGGAGTGTGAAGTCAACTGAGACTCAGGAAGCATAACTACGAACAAAGCTAGTGGAGGTGATGGAATTCTAGTTGAGGTATTTAAAATCCTAAAAGTTGATGCTGTGAAAGTGCTGCACTCAATATGTCAGCAAATTTGGAAAACTTGGAAGTGGCCACAGGACTGGAAAAAGTCAGCATTCATTCCAATCCCAAAGAAAGG
>NW_011490447.1:4927-5391 GCF_000754665.1 Bison bison bison | reverse complement strand
CATTCCTAGCCATTTTGGGCCAAAGAGAGGAGTAAGTACCCAGCTCTACTCAGAGAATAATTGGGAACATTTTGCTACACACAAAAACCTGGAAAATGACTGGCGTGTGGGACTGAAACTCAGTGCGGGTTGTAGACTGCAAGACAAAGGGCCCCTTGGCTACTTTATTTGTTCTCTTTAAAAGTAGCCCTAAGTGACTGAAATATTGTTCGCCACCACAAGCAGTATGAAATTTCACCACCAGCTGGAGTTACGTAACCATCTCCATGGCAACCAAAGCCCATAAACTTGCAGTATCACTGATGGCTGGTTACATAGCAGTGGTTTTAGTGCTCCCTACACCCTTCCCTTCAGCCCTTTCTTGGTTGTTTTCTCTTTTAATTCCCCTCCTCATATTTTTCTTCCCTGTCAAAAGCAAGAAAATTAAATGTTGAATAAAATGAGGAAAAGCTGAAGCTTCTTAA
>NW_011490447.1:0-468 GCF_000754665.1 Bison bison bison | reverse complement strand
ACCCTCCCTTGAGTATAGACTGAAGCTAGTGACTTACTTCTAATTAAGAACGTGGCAAAAGTGATGTGATGTCACTTCAGAGGTCAGGTTACAAAAGACCATAATTTCCATCTGTCTTGCTCTATTTCACTGTTCACTGAAACTACAGTAGGCAAGGTGCGAGAAGGGAAGCTGGAAGAAAACTTAAGGAGCCATAGGAACTGCAGATAAGTTTGTTCTCTCCTGACTGGCACAGCAGCAGTTCAGTACACATGCTGTATTCTTTTGTGGTTGATCCAGCAGACATAGCCATAATGCAACCACAAGGGCTTTTCTGGTGGAGCTTATATAGGTTTACAGAACAAAAGAGGCCTGTGTCCAAGTGAGTACATCATGATGCATATGTACAGTGCTACAAGTGATCTCAACCACTACATAACCATGTATTCACAAAATGTGGGGCAAGAGCAAGAGGCCATGGGATGAGAG
>NW_011490446.1:4939-5333 GCF_000754665.1 Bison bison bison | reverse complement strand
GAGAAGTCATGCCCAGAGGGCCTGAACCCTCAGGTGAGTGTCCTGGGTTTTGATATGGGGGCAGGGGACCAGGGGTGAGGGCAGAAACCTCTTTCTCTCTGTCCCTCTCTCTCTCTCTCTCTGCTGGGGGCTCAGCCTTGCTCCCAGGCAGCTTCTCCCATGGGAAACAGGGTGTCAACAGGCCTGGCCCTGGCCCTATCATCCTCTGTATGGGGTTTGTTTGGTGACTGGTGGCATTGCCCCAACAGCTAGTCTGGGTATAGACCTGCAGGTTAATAGCTTTTTGTGTGAAATGCTGTTTGCCCACATTGCTCTGCCAGGTGCTGGCTGTGGCTACAGCTCTGGGAAGCTTGAACCCAGAACCATGGGATTTTCAAACCACAGTGGTGAAAAT
>NW_011490446.1:0-742 GCF_000754665.1 Bison bison bison | reverse complement strand
AGTAATCATGCCCAAAGACGAACAAGTCCTAATCCCTGCAGTTGACTTATATGTTCCTTTGCATCATAACAGTGGGTTATGCTTGCAGATGTAATAAAGGCTGCCACTTAGCCGACTTAAGGTGGGGCAACTTTCTCCTGCATTGGTCACGTCCGGCTGGGCACTTTGGGACTGCCAGGTTTTCCACCTTGACTATCCCTGGGTAACTATCCCAGTCCCTGGACTGTCCCAGTGTTTGAATGACTGTGGTGTGCTTGGTGCCCTTGTGCTTGTGCAATATTGAAGGCCTGGTAAGTACTTCTCAGGTGCAGATGGAGAAGAGGCCTGTAGTTTTGAACCTCACTTTTGTTCCAAGCCAATCATTTCTTTCTCCCTAGTCCTCTTGAGGTATCTGCCAGCCTGACTTTTACAATGATGACTCACTTTTAAGAAATGATTTACTGTTGCTTTTTCATAAAATAACCCTTCCAAACATAAAAGACTAACTACATTGAATTAAATATGAATTAAACAAACTATATATATATCCACAAAATCCCATGGATGGAGGAGCCTGGTAGGCTGCAATCCATGGGGTCGCTAAGCATCAGAAAGAACTGAGCGGCTTCACTTTCACTTTTCACTTTCATGCATTGGAGAAGGAAATGGCAACCAACTCCAGTACTCTTGCCTGGAGAATCCCAGGGACGGGGGAGCGTGGTGGGCTGTTGTCTATGGGGTCGCACAGAGTCGGACACGACTG
>NW_011490445.1:4661-6093 GCF_000754665.1 Bison bison bison | reverse complement strand
GAATAACTAAAGAGCCTCTTGATGAAAGTGAAAGAGAGTGAAAAAGTTGGCTTAAAACTCAACATTCAGAAAACTAAGATCATGACATCTGGTCCCATCACTTCATGGCAAATAGATGGGGAAACAATGGAAACAGTGACAGAGTTTATTTTCTTGGGCTACAAAACCACTGCAGATGGTGGCTGCAGCCATGAAATTAAAAGATGGTTGCTCCTTGGAAGAAAAGCTATGACCACTCTATAAACAGCATATTAAAGAGCAGAGATGTAACTTTGCCAACAAAGGTCAGTCTAGTCAAAGCTATGGTCGTTCCAGTAGTCATGTATGGATGTGAGAGTTGGACCATAAAGAAAGTTGAGTGCCAAAGAACTGATGCTTTTGAACTGTAGTGTTGGAGAAGACTCTTGAGAGTCCCTCGGACTGCAAGGAGATCCAACCAGCCCATCCTAAAGGAAATCAGCCCTGAATATTCATTGGAAGGACTGATGTTGAAGCTGAAACTCCAATACTTTGGCCACCTGATGTGAAGAACTGAGTGGAAAAGACCCTGATGCTGGGAAAGATTCAAGGCAGCAGGAGAAGTGAACAGAGGATGAAATGGTTGGATGGCATCACTGACTCAAGGGACATGAGTTTGAGTAAACTCCGGGAGTTGGTGATGGACAGGGAAGCCTGGTGCGCTGCAGTCCAGGGGGTCATAAAGAGTCAGACACGACTGAGCGACTGAACTGAACTGAACTGAACTTGGTATAGCTGATGATGGAAATTGAGAACCCACATCTCAAGATTCTTTCATGATATTTAAGAGTCACCTTTCATCTAGTAAGGTGGCTGTAGTCCCACCTCGGACTTCTGTCAGCTATATGGCAGTTATGTTAGTAACTCAAGCCCCTGAAATTGAATTGTAAGCCTCTGAGAAGAACAGACAAAATAACAATGAATCAAAAAAAAAAAGTACAAAATATAAAAACAGGATATGCTGCAGTAGGGACAGTACTTCCACCCTCAGCTACCCATTGATCTGGGTGATATTAGCTGAAGAGGCTGTTGCTTATGGATCTCTGTCTAGAATCAAAGTACAGCTTTGATTTTGAGTGACTGGTTCTTTTGATTACTCTTTACAAAGATATAATGACCCAGATATTTTAGAGACTATCTTTCTCAGCTGACACGTATGACCAAAACTGTGAGGGACTGAGATCAATGATATACAACCCCATTAAGATCTTGGATCATATGGTGTAGCCTCTCTTTTCTTTTCTACAGTGAGTTGCTCTCTAAATAAGAGATAAGGTTTTGTTCTCAGATGTTATCCCCTGAGATTGCATGCATGCTCAGTAGCTCAGTTGTGTCCAACTCTTTACGATCCCATGGACTGTAGCCCACCAGGCTATTCTGTCCATGAGATTCTCCAGGCAAGAATACTGGAGAC
>NW_011490445.1:601-1494 GCF_000754665.1 Bison bison bison | reverse complement strand
CTATACTGGTGGTTGCCAGGGACTAGGAGGGGGGAATTGAGGAGATGTAGGTCACATGGTACAAACTTTCAATTATAAGTTCAGAGGATCTAAAGTACAGCATGGTGACTACAGTTAATAATATGGTATGAACTACATTTAATGATATTGAGTACTTAAAAGTTGCTAAGATTATATTATAAGCATTCTCACCATACATACAAAAAAAGAGTTAACTATTTGAGATGATATATATATGAACTATCTTGATCCTGGTAATCATTCCAAAATATATGTGCATATCAAATTATCACTCTGTATATTCTGTGTCTCCCAGATATTCTAACAGGGGCTTTTGGAACTTTTGGAGAATCACTTTCACTAAGGTGCAGGTGAGAATTTTCTGATGGCTGCTCATCTCCTTCCCCAATGGAGTGCATACCCCATAAGCTCACCAAAGGGCTGTTTTTGTAACCCTGTGTATTCACAGAAGAAAGAGCACAGGTTGAGAGCAGGGTGAATCACACAGTCAACTGTTAGGAGGTGCTCAAGGAGTTCCCCAACTTCAGCAACCTCTCTTTCTCACCCCCAACCCAAGCACACAATTTGAGAGTAAAAAGTGAGTTTTTTTTTTTTTGCCTGATGTATAGCCTGGCCTTGGGATAAATGTTCTGCTTTGCAGGAGCACTAAAGTAGGTTAGGGTCAAAGACTCTCATCAAGTCACCAGCTGAATGGGAACAGAATTTTGCATGCCATGAAGGAAAGTGTTAAAGTTTTGAGTTTCTTTGGCAAACTCACTCTATCTGCTCTCTGTAGTGGGTAGGGGAGGAATATATGTAATGTATATATGTACATTTAAAATACATATAATTATATTTTCAATTATTCCTCAAAAAAATTCAAATGAATGAAG
>NW_011490445.1:0-501 GCF_000754665.1 Bison bison bison | reverse complement strand
ACTAAGTTTTTTTTTTAATTAAAAATCCAGGATAAAATCTAACTTTAGTAGCCATAATAATTCTGGTAACATTAATTGTATCAGTAGAAATAATCCAGTTCCCTTGGTTTTTTGAGTCTCTACTTATTTTGTGATTCATGCTGAGTAACTTTCATTATTTGTGACCTTTAGAAAATGTTCTTTCTTTCATCATTTCTTTGACTGTTTTGTTCAATGCTGTGCTTCTGGTAAGCTGCTTCTAATAAAAGTGCAATAAAAAGTGTAAATTGAAATAAAGATGAAATTTTAAAGGACAACATTTAGTAAATTTTTAAAAGAAATAAACTTCTTACTGGGAGACATTTTACCAAACTAAATTGTAAAGTGCTTAGTATTTAGGAACTGTACAAAGTATTCATGCATAGCTGCTTTCTTTAAGCCACTGATCTTTTAACAGGAAACTTACCCCTGCAGTAAGTAAAATTTTATTTACATCTTTAGAACAGGGGTAAAGTGTAAGTC
>NW_011490444.1:15557-16402 GCF_000754665.1 Bison bison bison | reverse complement strand
CATGCAAAGATGGGCTCTATAAAGGACAGAAATGGTATGGACCTAACAGAAGCAGAAGATAGGGGGCAAGAAGATAGAAGAGGGGGCAAGAATACATAGAAGAACTGTACAAGGAAGATCTTCACGACCCAGATAATCATGAAGGTGTGATCACTGACCTAGAGCCAGACATCCTGGAATGTGAAGTCAAGTGGACCTTAGAAAGCATCACTACAAACAAAGCTAGTGGAGGTGATGGGATTCCAGTTGAGCTATTTCAAATCCTGAAAAATGATTCTGTGAAAGTGCTGCACTCATTATGCCAGCAAATTTGCAAAACTCAGCAGTGGCCACAGGACTGGAAAAGGTCAGTTTTCATTCCAATCCCAAAGAAAAGCAATGGCAAAGAATGCTCAAACTACCGCACAGTTGCACTCATCTCACACGCTAGTAATGCTCAAAATTCTCCAAGCCAGGCTTCAGCAATATGTGAACCGTGAACTTCCTGTTGTTCAAACTGGTTTTAGAAAAAGCAGAGGAACCAGAAACCAAATTCCCAACATCCTCTGGATCTTCAAAAAAGCAAGAGAGTTCCAGAAAAACATCTATTTCTGCTTTATCGACTATGCCAGAGCCTTTGACTGTGTGGATCACAATAAACTGTGGAAATTTCTGAAAGAGATGGGAATATCAGACCACCTGACTTGCCTCTTGAGAAATTTGTTTGCAGGTCCGAAAGCAACAGTTAGAACTGGACATGGAACAACTGACTGGTTGCAAATAGGAAAAGGAGTACGTCAAGGCTGTATATTGTAACCCTGCTTATTTAACTTATATGCAGAGTACATCATGAGAAATGCTGGGCT
>NW_011490444.1:14068-15314 GCF_000754665.1 Bison bison bison | reverse complement strand
ACAGGGAGGCCTGGCATGCTGCGGTTCATGGGGTCACAAAGAGTTAGATAGGCCTGAGCAACTGAACTGAACTGCTAGGACCTACTATATAGCACAGGGAACTCTACTGAATACTCTGTAATGGCCTATAATGGAAAATGATTTTAGAAAGAATGGATTATATGTATATGTATAGCTAAATCACTTTACTGTACACCTGAAATTAACACAACTTTGTAAATCAACTATACTCCATTAAAAATTATAAAAATAAAGGAGTCTTCTTCATAAAGTGACAGAAGAAACTGGGTAATGAGTTTGAGAAGGAGACTGACTGTTCCTCTTCTTTCTCATTTAGCTTTAAATCCTGAGGAGGTCGGCCTGGTCCTGTCTCTAACCATCACACTTATGGGGATGTTTCAGTGGTGTGTCAGGCAAAGTGCCGAAGCTGAGAATATGGTGATGTTTGTCTTTCCATTCTTAGTCTTTTCAAGTTTCCTTGCTGTTAAATGCTATAAAAGCAATTCTAATGTAAAAAAGTAAAACTATCCTTTTTGCATCATCGTTAACAGAGGGTTTTTTTTTTAACCTTTTTTTTTTATTCTCCATCTGCTTAAAGTTAATGTTAAATAAAATATATACATCTTTTTCTCAGTTTTATGTATTCCTTGTTAGCTGGTTTTAAATTCATCACAAACTGTCCTCAAGTATAATAGATGTCTCTGCAGAAGGGAGGTTATGAAATCCTGGAGAGAATATGAGCTGATTTCTTAGCAGCTTGTTTATCTTTGTTTCTTAATGCATAATTCCTCATTTTTGGTTAAAAAGAAGAATTTAGTACTTTGAGGTTTGTTTATTTAATTAGTAGTTTCCTCTGCCTTTGTCCACCCCACATTTTATAATTTATTCTTGTATGTGTTAAACACCTGAAATTGCTTGAAGCCCTTCTTTCTGGAAGGATAAGCTTTCTCTCAAAATGTGCTCTCAAAGATGTGGAGTTAGAGTTGTTTAAGAGGCCTTAGTCAATATGTGCATTATACATTTTTTTTTATATTTGCACCTTCTAGGGAGAAAAACAATAAAACAAAGTCTTCATTTTGGTCTTCTAACAGAGTAGAATGTGACTAATTATTAAAATGAGGTTTGATGACTGTCCAGTTTTGCTCATCTGTAACACGTGGCCCTTCTGTAACCACACAGTACTAATTGGTGTCCATAAGTGTTCTTTTCTTTGAAAAAATTCTTTTTAAAAAAATAATTCAGATGC
>NW_011490444.1:9808-11477 GCF_000754665.1 Bison bison bison | reverse complement strand
CAGGGCCCAGAGACTCACTCAGAGTCAAAAGCAAATTGAAGGGAGCAGGGAAGATTCACATTGGAGATGGCAGAGAGGCTAGTAACCTGGACCTGCTGGCATCCGTGTCTGCTGGTGATGTTCCTTTCCCGCTCAGATTGGGACCCTCAACTGGGACCAGGGCAGACTCCTGAAGAAGAGACTAAACCAGAACAGACAAGGTGGTAGGAAGCCCTTGCCCCATCTCCCTCTGCGGCCAGTATGTCTCCTGATTTACACACACCCCTGCACTCAGGTTGTGTGTAGGTGCTCCCAAAGCACTATGTCTTCCCAGCTTCCAGTGTGTACTCTGTCCCTCAACCTGAGAGACCTGTCCCCTCCATCATCTGGATGGTGAAAGTCTCCTCATTTCCTGAGGTGATTCTAATGCATCTTCAAGACTCTCAGTTCTTCCTCAGTCTTATAATTTCTTTCAACATAACATTTACAGTACACCCATGTTCATAGCAAGCAAAAGTTGGAAGGAACTAAATCCTTACAATGAAATATTATTCAGTCTTGAAAAGGAAGAAAAATCTGACCTATGGATAAACCTTGAGGATATCTTGCTAAATGAAATAAACCAGACACAAAAGAAATAAAAACTCTGATTCCACTTATGTGTTTCCTAGAACAGTCAAATTCAAGAACACAGGAAGTAGAATTGTGGTCTCTAGGGACTGGGGGAAGGAGATGGGGAGTTGTTTGTCTAAAGGGTGTAGAATATCAGTTTTATGAGGCAAAAAAATAAATTCTCGAGCTTGGTTGCAGAATACTGTGAATGTACTGAACAACAAACTGTCCACTTAAAATGGCTAAGTAGTTAAATTTTATGTTATGTGAATTTTATCATAATTAAAATAAAATATAGCACCTGTGGCATGCTTTGTAATTTGGAGTCTGTATTTCACAGTACCTTGAAGCTTTTTAAAATCAGGAAGCATCTTATTTTCATCTTTGTTCCCCAGAAAGTTGCATTTTGCAAGGCACAGAAAGGGTACTGAGGGATTGCTGGATGACAGAGTGAGTGAGTAATACACAGATGTGAGCAACCAGGAACCAACACACACACACACAGAGAAGACAACTCTACAAATAACTGAAATAACTTCTCTTTAAAACTCACCAAAACAGACCCATATAGTGGACTATCAGTTTAGTTCAGTTTAGTAACTCAGTCATGTCTGACTCTTTGTGACCCGGTGAACCACAGCATGCTAAGCCTCCCTGTCCATCACCAACTCCCAGAGTCCACCCAAACCCATGTCCATTGAGTCAGTGATGCCATCCGACCATCTCATCCTCTGTCCTCCCCTTCTTGTCCTGCCCTCAATCTTTCCCAGCATCAGGGTCTTTTTAAATGAGTCAGCTATTTGCAACAGATGGCCAAAGTATTGGAGTTTCAGCTTCAACATCAGCCCTTCCAATGAACACCCAGGACTGATCTCCTTTAGCATGCACTGGTTGGATCTCCTTGCAGTCCAAGGGACTCTCAAGAGTCTTCTCCAACACCACAGTTCAAAGCATCAATTCTTCTGCACTCAGGTTTCTTCACAGTCCAACTCTCACATCCATACATGATCACTGGAAAAACCATAGCCTTGACTAGACAGACCTTTGTTGACAAAGTAATGTCTCTGCTTTTTAATAT
>NW_011490444.1:3940-6169 GCF_000754665.1 Bison bison bison | reverse complement strand
GCCATCAACAGATGGAGAAGAGCC
Organism: Bison bison bison; assembly: GCF_000754665.1. Classification (NCBI taxonomy): domain Eukaryota; kingdom Metazoa; phylum Chordata; class Mammalia; order Artiodactyla; family Bovidae; genus Bison; species Bison bison. The sequence goes on along the minus strand of NW_011490444.1, from coordinate 6,145 downwards.
CGAGGATACAGATTGAGTCCCATCCTGTGACTTATGGGCTCTGATATTTCAGGCAGACTAATTCTTCTAACTAAGCCTCAATCTTTTCTTTTGAAAAATAGAAGCAATAGGATGTAGCTTGTAGGGTTGTTGTACAGCTTAAACAATATAAGACATGTAAAGCACCCAGCATGGGGATCAGAGTAATTACTTGGATAAAGACGGCTATCATTTTCATCAGGTGTAAAATGAACATAATCACTTATACCACAAAAGCTGTCTGTCCTATAAGAAAAGAGGTGTTGGCCATTTGAAGTTGTATCTATAGCTGTAGGATCCATCTGTTGTGTCTTTCTCTGTCTGGTTTATCATATACTTAAATAAATATGGTAATAGATTTTCTGTAAATTCCTCTGGCCTGAGTTAAAAATCTCAGTTCCCAATGGAGGCTTCTTTTTCTCCGGACACCACAGGTAAGACAAGTAAGAGTCAAATCCAATACAGATTCTGCTGTCAACATGTACAGTTCATCTGAAGAAATAAGAAAATGGCTATATTAGCTTTGTAAGCTAGGAAGAGGTCATAATCTTTATAGAGATTTTTACAAAAAAATGACATAGCATCAGTTAGGTTTGGGACAAGCCCACATGAGGGGACAGGGAGAGCATTTGCAAGGATTTAGGCATGTGAGACAGACTTAGTGATGTATGGTTAGGGTTTCAACTGGTAGAGATGCATTCAGCAGAAATGCATGTGAAAGTTCTTTAGGAGGTGGAGTCAACATAAGCAAAAACATGATGCGCTGATCCAATAAATGAAGAACTAGGCACCTGCAGAGCATTCAGGAAAGTCAGCTACCACGTATGCAGCAGACATTTTCATGTTCAACCCTGAAAACTCTCAAGTGACCCCAAGGAAGGTGACTTGCGGACATGAAGAAGGTCATGTGGGAACATGACCGAGGTCAGTGGGAACAGTTTTGTAGAAGAGATGTCCTGGGATGGAGTGATGGGCACAGAGCCGGCCTTTGGGAGTTTAATCTGAGAAATGAGAGCATGAGGACCAGAATGGGCAGATGCGGGATGTAGGGAGCCTGGAGCTGTTGTGTCTCCAGCAAAATGTCCCTGGAAAGTGATGGCACTTTTTGGAATCAAACTGATGTTGATTAAAACAAAGCTTTAACACTCAGGTTTTTGAATGTGCAGGAAAGTGAGTGGGAATAGAAAATGGTATCGTGTTTTTGGAGAGTAGGTTAACAGCCTAACAGCTTCCTCTGAAAATGTTCATACTTGATTCTCAGCAGTTCCATATCTGAGAAATGATTGAGTGTTTGAAAAAAAAAGTTTTAGTTTCAAGGATATTTAACAGAGTTATTTGTAATAGCAAATTATTGGAAACTGCCTAAATATCCAGCAGTAGGGGGTTTGTTAACTGATCACATATACTGTAATATTTTGTAGCCATTAAAATAAATATCCTTATGAAATACTAAATGAAAACAGATAACTGTATGTTCATATTAATCCCATTTTGTTTATATATGTGAACTTGTGTCTTTAAGAACACATACAGAAGTCTAGAAAGTAAAAATGTCATCTTGAGAATGTTTTTACAGACTGCAGAGTATAGCTAGTATTTATTTATTTTTCAGATTCAGTTGCACTGATTATGATTAAGGATCATAATCATAAAACATAGTTTTTTAAATAAATCATAAAGCAAAGTTGTTTTAACTTTTTTTTTAAAAGGTAATGCAGCCTGGCACTCTGGTGCTGACTGTGGATCTTAAAATGAGGAACTAAGTCATAAAACACTGCAAGAGTACAGTCTTCAGGGCTTGGCACCATACTGGACTCAGGGAAGTAAGGTGGACAGTTCAGCCCCTGAGCCTGGGAAAGAAGTCGTGAAAGTAAAGTGGGGAAGATGGAGGAAGGGGTTGTTTTGTGTGGGGCATTGGGTGTTGATCTGTTGTGTGCAGAGAAATCCAGGTGCAAGTGTCTAACAAGTTGGTGTCATCATCAGAGACCAACATGGTTGGAAAAACAGAAAGGGGCCATTTCAAAGCAAATAAGATTTTCTCAAAGTGTCTTTATAATTTTTTAATTTATTTATTTTTGGCTGTGCTAGAACTTTGTTGCTGCTCAGCCTTTGCTCTAGTTGTGGAACAGGGACTACTCTAGTTGTGGTGCCTGGGCTTACTGTGGTGTCTTCTCTTGTTATAGAGCA
>NW_011490444.1:0-437 GCF_000754665.1 Bison bison bison | reverse complement strand
TGAATTATTGACATCTCTGTAAAGTTACCCATGTGATTCTCAAGGTCAAATTACTTAGGCAGCAGAAACAAAGGTAATTTAAAAGTTGACTTCTTGTGCACAATTTAGGAGACTGCTGGGTTTTCACTGCCAGCAGATTTTTTTTTAATCATCTTGCTTTATTTACTAATGTTAGTTACACACATATATACACATGTATACACACACCACACACACTTACATGTCTCCCCCTTTAACATACCACATAATGGATACTATGTGATAATCACAGAAAACAATTTTCAGCATATTAAGCATCCCTTCAGGGAAATCTGAATAAAACTGCATGACATTTTAAGAAGGCATAAAAATCACTCTCTATTACATATGTTTGGGTGGATTGTGGTCTTAACCAGGGACATCTGTGAATATCTGCCATTTTTGGTTGCCACAATTTG
>NW_011490443.1:14824-15045 GCF_000754665.1 Bison bison bison | reverse complement strand
TGGGGTGGTTTGCCATTCCCTCCTCTACTGGATCATGTTTCATCAGAACTCTCTGCTATGACCCATCTGTCTTGGATGGCCCTGCACAGCATGGTTCATAGCCATGAGTTTGTTTGAGCAAGCTCTGGAAGATGGTGAAGGACAGGGAGGCCTGGTGTGCTGCAGTCCACAGGGTCACAAAGAGTTGGACATGACTGAGTGACTGAACAACAACTCTGCTA
>NW_011490443.1:14002-14535 GCF_000754665.1 Bison bison bison | reverse complement strand
TCAATATATCATGAACTTTAAAAAAATTAAGTCAATATTCATTGTTTATATTACCATGGTTGTATGTTTTAGGCTTCCAGGAAGAAACAGATGGCACACTCAAAATTGGGTCATTTGAAAAAAGTTTAATAAAGTACCATTAAATTTTTTTCTTATTTATATATTTTATTTTTTGGTTAGACACATATTTTTTTAATTCAGGTATAGTTGATTTATAATATTATGCTCATTTCAGATGTACAGCAAAGTGTTTCAGTTAAAGAATCACATTTCAGATTCCTTTCCCTTATGAGTTATTACAAAATGTTGAATACAGTTCTCTGTTCAGTAGGTCCTTGTCAGTTATCTATTTTATATATAGTAGTGTGTGTATGTTAGTCTCAAACTCCTAATTTATCCCCCTTCCACCTTTTCCTTTAAGAAGGGACCATTTGTAAAAGTGTAGGCATGGTATGGGACTTCCCAGATGGCTCTAGTGGTAAAGAACCTGCCTGCTAATGCAGGAGATGTAAGAGACCTGGGTTAGATCCCTG
>NW_011490443.1:8447-10699 GCF_000754665.1 Bison bison bison | reverse complement strand
ATTATAAATTTCACTGTAATTTAGATATCAGGATAGTTAGGTATTTTGTCTTGGGCTGCCAGATTTTCAGAGAAGAAGCTTCCAAGCTCCTGACTGGAGAATATGTATCTATCTGACTTTTGGTGGAAGTCCTTTGGGAGAAGAGTGAGAAGAGCTCCTGATGTTCAGTAGATCCCACTCTCAACAGTGCTTAACATCCCCCATTCCAGAGACCTTCTACCCTCCAGAGAATATACTTCAGTATTCAGCTGGAATGGAGAGAGCTGCAGTTCCTTTGCTGAGGTTGAAGATCTGGGATTAAATTTGCTTCTAATACCAGCACTGCTGGTTACTATGTTGTTGTCTCCTAGCTCTAAGCCCAACCCTTCTATGCTCAGCTTTGCAATGCTGGGGTTGAAACTCTGCAAACCATGGTCATTTTGCCAGCTATTCCTTCTTAGGCTCTTCCCGTAGAGGGCAACAGAGGGAAATTAGAAGGCTGGGGGATCAAGAAGGAACAAGCTACTTACAGTTGTCTTCCTACGGCTGTGAGCAGCACCCAGCACTGCTTCTTCACTTCAGCAGCAGTTCCTCCAGCAACAGGAAGTCAGTTTGCAATTTTTCCAGCACCCACAGAACCAGCCTCATCGTGGCCCCACACCAGAGCCTCATCGTGGCCCCACACCACAGCCTCATCGTGGCCCCACACCACAGCCTCATCGTGGCCCCACACCACAGCCTCATCGTGGCCCCACACCAGAGACAGCAGCACCAGCTGAACACCAGCCCCTTCTTAGGGGTCTGGGTCACAGTCCTATGAGCCCCTCCTCCAAGCTTCTAGACTCTAATAGTGTCATCCTTTTTCCTTTTTTCTCTCCAGCCCTGGGAATGGTAGCTGCTTCCTGAAGTTACTGCTCCCATAACACCTTAGTGTTTTCTTTTTACCCTTTTAGCTACCTAGTTTATAACTTTATGACTAGTTATCACTGACTCCATGGACTGTAGCCTACCAGGCTCCTCTGTTCATAGAATTCTCCAGGCAAGAATACTGGAGTGGGTTGCCATGCCCTCCTCCAGGGGATCTTCCTGACCCAGGGATCGAACCCTGGGTCTCCTGCATTACAGGCGGATTCTTTACCGGCTGAGCTCATAGCTAAATGGGAGAGTGGGATTGAGAGGTACAAACCAGTAGGTATAAAGTAGATGTTACAAGGTAGTAATGTACAGCACAGGAAAAATAGCTAATATTGTGTAATAATTTTATATGGAATATAATCTATAATAATATCAAACTGCTATTTTCCTTTTTGTCTATATCTGAAAAAAAGGTCTTATTTATTGTCATAATGGACTTTGGGGGACGGAACTCTTTACTCTAAAAAAAAATAGAACAAGAGACTAATGTTTTAAAGGGAGTTACTTTAAAGAAATGTTTTCTTGAATGTTTTCTTTTTATTTGGTCACATTATCTTCTCTGGTGGCTCAGTGGTAAATAAAGACCAAATAAAAAAGAAAACATTGTTGTTACTCAACAACCTTGGAAAAATACCACCACAAGAAATCTGAGTGGTTGTCTCTTCTCAGGGAGGAGAGTAGAGCAGGTTCCAGGAGGAAGCTGAGGGAAATTTCTTTTACTTTATTTCTAAATCCTATATATGCACATTTCAATCATTCTATGCGTGATAAATTTCACAATTTTCGAAAAGGTTAACTTCAGCATACAACTATATCAGTTACCATGTATTTAGCTACATGGGATAGAAACTTGACCACAGAGGTTTAACCAAACAGGAGTATATTTTTCTCCCATAATGAAGAAGTTTAGGAGAAGGCAGTCCAGAATTAGTACAGTATCTCCATACTGCCATGGGCACCCAGACTCCTCCTTATTTTGGGTGCGAGCATGCTTGGCTTTTTGTCTTCATGCTTTTTAGGTGGTTGTTTCATCTCTGATGATCACATCCATATTTTAGGAAGAATGGTGAAGGACAAAAGATAAAAAGCCAAAGAGAAAAGCTAGCTGAGTTGGCTTTCCTTTGAAAAGCTTTCCTTGTACACCTGAAGATAATATAATGTTATATGTCAGATATATCTCAATTTGAAAAAACAAGGAAATAACTTTTTTACAAAAAGCGAAACCAGGCCCTCATATGTTTAAATTACTATTAAAATAAGCTTATGATCAAGTGAAAGTCAAATGGCAGCCCACTCCAGTATTCTTGCCTGGAAAATCCCATGGACAGTGGAGCCTGGTAGGCTACTGTCCATGGGGG